>NC_133371.1:34778512-34973512 GCF_049309525.1 Garra rufa
GTTTGTATGTCTATGTGGCTTCCAGATGGCAGGGAAGAAAACAGGCTGTAGCTGCGGTGGATGGAATCCCTGATGATCTGGAGAGCTCTTAGCCGGCAGCGACGCTTGTTCAGGTCTTCGATGGCCGGTAGCCGAGTTCAGTGACGCGCTGGGCAGTTTTGACTACCCGCTGAAGGGCTTTCCGGTCTGAGGATGTGCAGCTGTCATAGCAGACTGTGATGCAGCAGGTCAGAAAGCTCTCAGGAAGTTCTCAAGAGCTGGGCGGGTAGATTGAGTTTGAGATGGGTGTGCAGTATGTGGTAGCTTGAATCTTTCCTGTTCTTTATTATTATGTTATATTGTATTGACAGATCCAAGTATCTAATGTACAGTACCAGTCAAAAATCTTTGAACAATAGATTTTTAAGTTTTTTTTTCTTTTAAAGAAGTCTCTTTGATCATTTATTTGATCCAGAGTACATCAAAAACAGTAAAATTTTGAATTTTTTTTTATTATTTAAAACAATTGTTTTCTATTTGAATAGATTTTAAAATGTAATTTATTCCTGTGAATTCAAAGCTGAGTTTTTAACATCATTACTCCAGTCACACGATCCTTCAGAAATCATTCTAATATTCAATTATTATTGCTGAATACAGCTGAGTAGAATTTTTTTCAGGTTTCTCTGATGAATAGAAAGTTTAGAAGAACAGCATTTATCTGAAATAGAAATCGTTTGTAACATTATAAATGTCTTTATCATCCCTTTTGATCAATTGAAAGCATCCATGGTATACAAAAGTATTGATTTCTATCATTTATCCCCCCCCCCCCCCCCCCCAAAAAAAAAAATTATACTGACTTTATTTCTGAATGAATGCTGATCTTTGGGTCTTTGTATTCATCAAAGAACTCTGAAATAATGTACTCAGCTGTTTTAAATATTATTAATAATAATAATAATGTAAAAAAAATGTTGAACAGCAAATCAGCATATTGGAATGATTTCTGAAAGATTATGTAACGCTGAAGACTGTTATTGTTTCCAATATTAAAAACATTTGAGTACATTTCGTCAGGATTCTTTGATTATTAGAAAGATCCAAGGATCAGTATTTATTTGAAATAAAAACTTGGTAAAGAAATGATAAACCTGAAAAAACAAAGCAGAAAATCCAAATATTTCAATGATTTCTCAAGGATCATGAGACTGGAGTAATAATGCTAAAATTCAGCTTTGAAATGTTTAAAATTTACATTTTAAAATATATTCAAATAGAAAATTGTTATTTTAAATACAATTTTTTTTAAACATTTTACTGTTTTGCTGTATCAAATGCAGGCTTTCTTAGCAGAAGACATTTAAAAAAAAACATTAAAAATCTTCTTGTTCAAAAACTTTTGACTGGTTGCTTGTGTACATTACAGATAATCATATAATATGGGGTACATGCATGTCCTTGGATATGTTTTTTTATTTTATTTACTAAACTGTGTGTAAGAAAATGATGTGATGTATTTGTTTGTTATTGAAGAATTGATACACATTTTGTCCTCCTCCCAATAGCAACAAATCAAGTTAAATTACTCCATCAGCCAGGACAGTTAATTGCAAAAATGCATTTATGTCACCTATGATGGATTTTGGGTGAAAATATCCTCCAAATCTTAATAAGTACATCTTTCACCTCAATCAAAACACTCAACCTTGAGCCATCACTCAATCTTCAGACTGGTTTGAAAGACACGCAGTACCTTTCAGTATGCAAATTTCCAAAGCATAATGCCATACCTCTTTTACACTTACAGAAAGAATGAGACACATATACACTTTCTCTCATTTTCTCTCATCTCTCCCTCCTTGAACTATCAGAGAAAACGCAGGACAGGCCTACCTGAAGATGGAGTCGATGTGTCTCGGACGTCATGTCTCCTGTCAGACGTGTAAGCTGAGAGACAGGAATGGCATGGCCGGTGAAGCCCCAGTGAGCAGGAGGGGTCATCCTTCAGCTCAAAGACAGGCTGAGAGACAGCCACATGGCACACATCTCCAAATGACAGCCTGTCACTGGCAGGAGATCCACCATACGGCCCTGTCACCTCTCACCTGACTGAACTCGGCCCACTGTATTCTCGCGCTGAGGGGAAGCTGCGTCACTGTCAAACTAATGGTGGTTAAAGGTGAAAAATTTCCATTTTTTGCCATAAGCCCCATCTGTACATTTATATTTTAAGATCAAGACTTAATTATCTATTCAGAGCGGCCTATGACCGTGCCTCTGCTGTCATCCTGGAGAGGAAGTCGGATTAGTGGAAATGTGAATGTGGTGTGGTCATATTAATGAAACATTTCTCAGTCATAACTGCATAAATGAAATGTCTTTTAATAGAGGAGACTGGGGCAAGTTGTCACAGCTATACTGAATATTTTACACTGAATATTTACTGAATAGGCTAGGTTTTATATCTGTATAGAGTGTTTTCATGACGCGTCATCAATCGGCCATATTGGCGGCAATGAGTGTAAACTTAATACCACTGAACCAAACGAAACTTGCATATTTTGCAGATTATTACTGCTGAAAATGGTCAGCTATTGTCATGTTTTGGGCTGTACTAATCGGTCAGACCGGGAAAAACTTTTGGAGTACTATAAACTGTCAAAAGATAAAACAAATCAGGGAGAAGAGTGCAAAAAACTGTCTGAGGAACCAAAGGTGTTTGTGGTTGGCCAAACTGAACCAGGATTTCCAGGGCAAGAATCTTGATAACATTCATGTTTGTTCTTATCATTTCTGGTCAGGCAGGTGAAATATTAGGCTAATATCTTCATTAATACTGCTTGTATGTATCTTTACCACCTATTAACTTTAGTTTGTCCAATGATTGTGCCTTTTCTTGATTACTAAGTCATTCTTTGTATGATTTAGCAGCTTCCAAACATTTTTTTTTACATTAACCGTGCAATCCATGCTGTTGTTTGCATTCAAGTATCGCCAGTATGGCTGACATCCAGGTAACTGACTAAATGTATGTGCACCTCTATATGCCCATTCACCATGCATGGACGACAACAATATAGTTTTAAAAATCTTTTACATTTCTAGCACAGTCAGCATTACAAAACACTGACGATCTGTCAGCATTAAAGCGACTGACAAAACTATAATAAACAGAACGTTATCATGCTTTAGCGTGGACGCTAATGTAGTTAGTTACTGATGTGCATGTACAAGATTTTTAATGTTTTTTAAAGAAGTCTCTTCTGCTCACCAAGCCTGCATTTATTTGATCCAAAGTACAGAAAAAAACAGTACAATTTTAACATATTTTTACTATTTAAAAAACATTTTTCTATTTGAATATATTTTAAAATGTAATTTAGTCCTGTGGTTTCAAAGCTGAATTTTTAGTATTATGACTTTAGTCAAATGATCCTTAAGAAATCATTCTAATATTTTGATTTGCTGCTCAAAATTTTTTTTTATTATTATGTTGAAAACAGCTGATTTTTTTTCAGGTTTCTTTGATAAATAGAAAGTTCAGAAGAACAGCATTTATCTGAAATAGAAATCTTTTGTGACATTATAAATGTCTTTATTATCACTTTTGATCAATTTAAAGCATCCTTGCTAAATAAAAATTATACCGACTTGAATGGTGTAGTGTATAATGTTACAGAAGCTTTTTGTTCTTAGATTAATGCTGATCGTTTGATCTTTATATTCATAAAAGAATCCTGAAAAAATGTACTCAACTGTTTTAAATATGGGTAACAATAATAAAAAATGTTTCTTGAACAACAAATCAGCATATTACAATGATTTCTGAAGGATCATGTGACACTTAAAACTGAAGTAATGATGCAGAAAATTTAGCTTTGATCACGGCAATAAATTACAAAATATATTCAAATAGAAAACAGTTTTTATAAATAATAAAATATTTTAAAATGTTACTGTTCTGCTGTATTTTGGATGAAATAAATGCAGGCTTAGTGAGCAGAAGAGACGTTTTTAAAAACCATTTAAATTCTTACTGTACTTTTTTTACTGGTAGTGTACTTTAAGTTAATGGCTTTGAAAAAGCTCTAAAATAACCTTTCCAATGTTATTGCCTAAAAAACGTACTCGGTTACTAACGTAACCTCGGTTCTCTCTAGAGAGGGAACGAGTACTGCGTAAGAAGTATCTTACGCTAGGGGAAAATCCTTTTCTGCGAGATATTGAAGCCAAAAATTATCCTTAATTTTGAAATAATGTAAAGCGCGTTGCAGCAGCATACAGACATAGGCGAAACAGCTTGCGCGCCTATTGGCTGCTCTGCGGCAACTGCAGCAGCCTATTAGAGCGAGGCCTGACGCGACGCCAGATCCAATGGGGGCATTTTGCGCCCTTTGCATCGCTTCGCGCCCTTTTCGTAGCTTCCCGCCTAAAAGGGCGTGGTCTAGACCTATAAATATCGCTCATAGGCAGCTATTATCTGGTTTTTCATCATCAAAGCAACCAGAGCGTGCGCATGCACGGCAAGATACGCAGTACTCGTTCCCTCTCTAGAGAGAACCGAGGTTACGTTAGTAACCGAGTACGTTCTCTTACAAGAGGGAACGAGTACTGCGTAAGAAGTATCTTACGCTAGGGGACCCAGTGTAAAACGCCGTGCATGCTGAGATCTGACACCAAAGACCCAAGGGCGAAAGCCCGGGGTTCATACAGTTCATAATCACCTATGGAACTCACAGGGAGTCCGGGGAAGAGGGAGGGGCAATGCCGCACTCTTCCACATAGTGCAGCGTCACTCAGACGCTAAGTAAACGTACATACAGGGCGGGGTTACGGCCTGAGCTGACGTAAGAATAAGGGTCTTCACACAGTTTGCTCAGACACATCTTGTGCTATCACTTTCACTGTCGACCCTAGAGCTGTGCTCAGTAGACGCAGCATTCCGAGCTGATAACATCAGGTCAGACAACACTGAACATCTAGACTGACAGCAATCTGGCCTGTAAGGCGGGAACCTCCAGGTTGTAAAACCTTATAAATGTAGACGGAGAGGCCCAGCCCGCCGCCGTACAAATATCTTGCAAGGCAATCCCACTCGACCACGCCCACGATGAGGCCACGCCCCTCGTGGAATGTGCTCTGACACCTAGCGGGCACTGCATGCCCTTGGAAGCAAGCATATGCCAACGCAATAGCATCAACTATCCATCTGGATAAGCTCTGTTTCGACGCGGCCAGTCCCTTGGGACGCCCGTAAAACGAAACAAAAAGCTGCTCTGTCTGTCTAAAAGCAGACGAGCGAGACACGTAAGCTCGTAATGCCCTGACTGGGCATAGGAGGCTCGCGTCCGTTTCCTCATCATTGACCGGTAGGGCTGACAGCGCGATGACCTGTGCCCTAAACGGTGTGTTGAGGGATTTTGGAACGTAACCATGTTTGTGTTTGAGTATGACTTTAGAGTCATTAGGTCCAAATTCCATGCACGTCGCGCTCACAGAGAGTGCGTGCAAATCCCCTATGCGCTTCACTGAAGCGAGAGCCAGCAGAAACACGGTCTTAAGAGACAGGTATTTCAAATCAATAGTCTGCAGAGGCTCGAATGGTCCACCTTTCATGGCCTCTAGTACCACAGAAAGGTCCCATACGGGGACTGTGGGAGGTCTGGGGGGATTTAGTCTTCTAGCTCCCTTCAGGAAGCGAATAACTAAATCGTTCCTTCCTATTGACTGACCTAGCGTTGTGCTCGAGAACGCTGTTATGGCCGCCACATAGACTTTGAGCGTGGACGGGGTTCTGCCCTTGTCCAGCAGCTCTTGTAGAAAGGAAAGCACCTCCATCACACCACAGTTAGTGGGTGACGAGCCGCGAGCTGCGCACCAGCCCGAAAACACTGACCATTTTGAGGAATAGAGCCGTCTCGTAGACGGGGCTCTAGCCTGCGTGATCGTGTTTAATAGTCCTTTAGGGAGTTCATCATATATTCGCTGGTGGCCCAGACATGAAGGGACCACAGCTCTGGGTGAGGATGCCAAATCGAGCCGCTGGCCTGAGAGAGAAGGACTCTCCTCACTGGTATCGGCCACGGGACAGTGCTCGTCAGCTGCATCAGCGCTGGGAACCAGGGCTGGTTTTCCCAAAACGGCGTTATCAGCAGTATTGAACATCCTTTTTCGCTGACCCTCTCTATCACCTGAGGTAGGAGAGAGACGGGGGGAAAAGCATAGAGATGACGGCGGGGCCATTCGTGGGCCAGCGCGTCTCTGCTTTTTGAGTAAAATTCCAGACAGTGAGCGTTGTTCGGAGACGCAAACAGGTCTACTTCCGCTCTGCCGAATTTCTTCCACAGTAGTTGTACTGTCTGTGGGTGTAGAGACCATTCGCCTGCTGGAACATTGTTCCTGGACAGTCTGTCTGGCCCTATGTTTAGAAGCCCCGGCACATGCGCTGCTTTCAGCGAGCGCAGGTTGCGCTGAGCCCATACCAGGAGGCGTTCTGCAAGTCTGTATAGGTTTTTGGACCTGAGACCGCCCTGGCGATTTATATAGGAAACCACTGACATGTTGTCCGAGCGGACTAATACATGGTTTCCTTTTATTTGGGGACAGAAGCGCATCAGCGCGTTCTGTACTGCCAACATTTCGAGGCAGTTGATATGCAGGAGCTTTTCCCGTTCTGACCACTGGCCAAAAGACGGTCTGCCCTCGAGCAGAGCCCCCCATCCCGAGGTGGACGCGTCCGTAGACACCACTTTTATTCTCGAGGAAGTCCCCAGGCTTACACCTAACTGGTACCAGTCGATTGCTCTCCACGGATTCAGGGCTGTGACACATTACTGATTGACCGTGATACGAAGCCGACCGGGCGCCCACGCTTGACGCGGGACGTGCGCTTTCTGCCAGAACTGCAGTGGGCGCATACATAGCAGACCCAGCTGCAGAACTGATGACGCTGAGGCCATGAGACCCAGCATTTTCTGAAATTTTTTGAGCGGGACAGACGCGCCGCAGCGGAACGAGCCCGCTGTGCGCTGAATGTCTGCTGCGCGCTGTGGTGACAGCCGCGCTATCATTGACAGCGAGTCCAATTCTGTGCCCAGGAAGGAAGTTTTCTGACTGGGGGATAGTGAGCTCTTCGCCCAATTGACTCTGAGACCCAAATTCTCGAGGTGATCGAGTAACATGGTCGTATGCTGTACAAGCACTGAGCGAGACTGCGCTAGAATCAGCCAATCGTCCAAATAGTTCAGTATGCGCACGCCTTTCAGTCTGAGAGGAACGAGCGCTGAGTCCATGCACTTCGTAATGTACGGGGTGCCTGGGACAAACCGAACGGCAGGACTGTGTACTGATATGCCTGGCCCTCGAAGGCGAGTCTCAAAAATCGCCTGTGACGTGACGCTATCTGTATTTGAAAATACGCGTCTTTCAGATCCATTGACACGAACCAGTCTCCTTGGCGAACTTGCGCGAGGATTTTTCTGGTCGTGAGCATCCTGAACCGACGCTTCACCAACGCTTTGTTCAGTTGCCTTAGATCTAATATGGGTCTGTGACCCCCGTCTTTTTTCGGTACCAGGAAATATCTGCTGTACAGCCTCCCTTCGCTTTGAGCTTGAGAAAGGGGCTCTATGACCCCTTTGCTCAATAGTTTCGCCACTTCGGCTCGAAGCAGGTGTGCTGCTTCTGTCTGCATTGTGGTCTCGACGCGCGCTGTATAGCGGCGCGGACGTCGGTGAAACTGTAGCGAATAGCCTCCTTTTATAATGTCCAGCACCCATTTCGAGACCCCTGGAAGCTTTTCCAATGCGTTTGCATGAATAGCTAGAGGCTGAATACGAAGCGCGCTCCGTTCTTTCATTAACGGAGTGGTTTCGGTATGCTGTGGCACCAGAGACGTGCTCGTGACATTCGGGGCGTGGGGCACGCTGATAGCGGGAACTATTATGTCTGTGTGTGTATGTGGATGTGTGGCAACAGGCACATTTAACACACTGCAAACACCGTTCGCCTGCATACACGTTAGTTTCGTTTGTACAGAAACCTTTTGACGTGCATAATGTGATGTCTGTGAGCACTGTTAAGTGGACACGTTTACCACATGTGAAGCGCAATCGATCTGAGCCGATTTTATGTTCGCAGGGTCTGTATGACAGGTTGTGCTTGTGTGTAGAAATGAGCACTGGAGGAGTGGGCATTTTTGACTACACGTGAAACACCATCGGCCGTGGCCGGGACTCCAGAAAATACACTCTATTGGGGGTTTATCTGGGTAGCCGTGAAAACAACCTTTGTGTGCAGGCAAGCGGGCGACAGAACCGGCTTGTTGGCTGCAGCAAACACTGGAACAGTCACATTTAACACACTCCAAACATCGTTCGCTTGCATGGAGCGAATGCACGCTGATTTCATGCAAAACGTGCTCGTGATATTTGAGGCATGGGGCACGCTGATAGCGGGAACTATTATGTCTGTGTGTGGATGTGGCTGTGGGGCAGCGGGCACATTTAACACACTCCAAACAACGTTCGCCTGCGTAGAGCGAATGCACTTTTGGTTTCGTTTTCACAGAAACCGTTTGACGTGCATAATGTGGTGTCTGTGGCCACTGTGAAGCGGGCATATTTACCACGTGTGAAGCGCAATCGATCTGAGTCGATTTTATGTGCGCTGTGCTTGTATGTAGAGATGAGCACTGCTAGTGGGCATTCTTACACGTGAAACACCATCGGCCGTGGCCGGTTGTGAAGCGCAATCGATCTGTGTCGATTTTATGTGCGCTGTGCTTGTGTGTAACGTTAGAGATGAGCACTGGTTAGTGGGCATTCTTACGACACATGAAACACCATCGGCCGTGGCCGGGACACCAGACAATACACTTTATTGGGGGTTTATCTGTGTAGCCGTGGGAACGACTTTTGTGTGCAGGCAAACGGGCGACGGAGCCGGTTTGTTGGCTGCAGAAAACACTGGAACAGTCACATTTCCTGGAACTGGACGAGCGAATAACTTTGGTGGGGGTCCGGCAACAGCGGGACTCGTACACCGTCGTTTTCCCAGTTGTGCTAGGACGATTTCGGAGGCTCAGGTTTCAACTCAATCCTGGGCCGCGGGCCGCGTCTGGCGGGGCGGCGGCCAGACGAGAAAAACGTCAGAAAGCGTTAACCACGGGTGCCTCTCAGCAACGGTGAGAGACCATGTTACGCAGCGCTGACGCGGCTAGGCGGCGGCGAAGCAGGTTTGACGTCTGACGGCAAGCTTTAGAGGGGAGGGCCGACTTAGCACGCCGTCCAGCGGAGGGCAGACATAAGTGGGCTGCTATCGCCTCTTCTGAGCAGCATGCGCGTTCCTGCTTTGGCGGGAAACGGAAATCAGAAACCTCTTCCTCCTCCATGGCCCCCCTCGTCAGCGGCGTCGATGGAAGCGGTGGCAGACAGCGGCCGCTTTACGTCCGGAACAGAGGCTGACGAGGTCGATGAAGCAGGCGGGCGAACCGGCGAGCTTTGTCGGCTGGGGGAAGTGTCCGGGGCCCGCTGGGCACGGCGCTTTTTACGGCGCTACACCGCGGCGGGCGGGGGAGCAGTCTCAGTGAAGAAGGCAAGGCAAGTCCTCAGAGTCACCATTGGCATCTGCACGAGCCGTATGAAGGCATCTTTAAAAAGACGCTTTGCTCTTTTTAGAGAAACAGTGTGTATCGCAGCGGCGACACACACTGTAGATTATAAAGGATATAGGCGCCGGAAAGCGCAGCAGGAATGCACGGAAGGCGGCGTGGCCAGCAGCTTCAGTGGCTCGTCCCGCTGAGATGCTTGCAGTCAAACGGCGGCTTCTTATCCGGCTCCAGCGATGCGTGTGCTTCGCTTGAAGGATGAAAAATCAGATAATAGCTGCCTATGAGCGATATTTATAGGTCTAGACCACGCCCTTTTAGGCGGGAAGCTACGAAAAGGGCGCGAAGCGACGCAAAGGGCGCAAAATGCCCCCATTGGATCTGGCGTCGCGTCAGGCCTCGCTCTAATAGGCTGCTGCAGTTGCCGCAGAGCAGCCAATAGGCGCGCAAGCTGTTTCGCCTATGTCTGTATGCTGCTGCAACGCGCTTTACATTATTTCAAAATTAAGGATAATTTTTGGCTTCAATATCTCGCAGAAAAGGATTTTCCCCTAGCGTAAGATACTTCTTACGCAGTACTCGTTCCCTCTTGTAAGAGAACACATTTCCACCATCAGGTCGAACAGTTCTTGTTGGAAACCCGTGTCAAATGTGGCGCTATAGAATAAGAATGTACGTAAACTCGCTGACGCAATAGTTGACGACAGCGCGAATTGCTGATGCTGTAGGTAAACATGGGAGCTAGCGGGCTATGCTTCGATAATAACATCATAAAAGGTATAATTTTCCCGACTAAATACAAACGACATTTAATGACATTTATTTATCCACTAGTACGAGACCAGCACGTGTTGAGAAATATAGGCAGAGAACGCTTTGTAACCGTACCGGTCCAAACCATATTCAAGTGCTGCAACTGTGTTAAGTGTTCTTTTACCGTCTTCAACTTCAGAATCGTTCGTCCCGATGGTGAAAAAGCATTTAGTAAAGCCTGTTGTCATACAATGGGGTAAGTTGCCACAATGAGAACTAGACAATTACAAACAATAAACGGTTGTAAAAGACCAAAACAGAATTTATCGTGCAAACAATTGAACAACTTACCAACAGCATGAACTGCAAGGTTAATGTACTACTGAATACGTTGTTATGCTAATTTATTCAGTCTAAACCACGGACAAAATGTATGGAAGCTGCTAAATCATATATAGAACAACTTAGTAAGCAGGAAAGGGCCCAATATGTTGACAAACTAAAAGTTAATAGGCGGTAAAGATACATACAAGCAGTATTAATTAAGATATTGGCCTAATATTTCACCTACCTGACTGGAAATGATAAGAACAAACACGAATGTTGTCAAGATTCTTGCTCAGGAAATCCTGGTTCATTTTGGCCAACCACTAACGTCCTTTTATTCCTTAGACATTTTTTGCACTCTTCTCCTTGATTTGTTTTTACTTTTGGCAGTCTATAGTACTCCGAAACATGACAACAATTGACCCTTTTTTAGCAGATATAATCAAATAAATATGCGAGTTTCGTTCAGTTCAGTAGCATTGTTTACATTCAATGCCGCCAATGTGGCCGATTAATGACGCTTCATGAAAACAGTTTATAGATGTATAAATTAGGTGCATGAAACAAACATTTGTGTCTCCATACCTTATTGTTGCTAAGATAGTATCTTTGTGACAACTGTCCCCATTCTCCTCTATTGCCACACAATCATTTTCCTAATGAAATGCAGGTTGTTGTATTAGAGGCAATACTTGTTTCATTTTTCAGCCTACTGCAGTTACACTGAATTATTGCAGGGTTAAGAATAAGCATCCTGATTGTGTCATTGATTAAGGAGTGATCAACACTTCCTAGAGGATAAGGCTTGTAATCTGTCTACCTGATCAATACCGAGTCAGAATGAATTGCTAAAAGCAGTATTTGCAGATACTCTCTCCAGTTTGTTTTAATCAACATCATTGCTTTCTCTGTTGTTGTTTTTTTTTTACATTTATAATACACCCAGGTGCTGCCATCCCCAACGCATTCACCTCACCATAGATCTCTTCAAAACAGATTTGTGAGTCTATCCGAGACAAATAACCGGAGTTGGAGAAGGTGAGCCATGCTGTTTTGACACACTGTTAGAACATGATGTTACAGAGTCAGACACCTGACTTGGGAAAAAGGTCATCTGTTCATCATAGATCAAAGTGGAGGACAGCACCTCTCAAAACAGTGGCGGAAAGCGGGCAGGAGGAGATGAAATGAAATCTTCACAACAGGACTGATGGACATGTGGCTCAAATACACCCTCCTGTGAGCTGTGGGGAGGGTGGGTGTCCTGCTGGCAGATGTCCCTTCTAGTTTCAGATGCTGCTTGACAAGATTGCTCTGAGGTGAGGAAGACCAAAGCGGTCTGGGTAATGAGACAGTTGCTTCCTTAATGTTTACTCTGACATCGTTGCACAAGCACAAAAGCAGAGAAGACATGTTCGACTAGTTCTGGCCTTTTTAGTATTTTAAAGTGCTAAACTGTGGGCAAAGAAAAAACACTTGCTGATTTTAAAATCTACAACAACCATCATGAAAACGAACCCATTTCAATTGACTATACGGTATTTTCTTTTGCTCCTTTGCAACAGTGTTGTTTAGTACAACATATCCGTTTGCTCCTGACCTCAATCAAGAAACCCTCTCCATCCCATTCAGTGAGGACCAATACAAGGATGTCACTGGCAGACCTTGCCTTGCATTTGATTTATGTTGCTCTAAAAGTAAAAATCAAAGATCCTCTCTAATGCAGCTCTGTGGCAGTGGGATGATATATGATGCAGCCGAGCAGTTAAATGAGAGCACTATGTCTCTGCCTGCGTTTTAATGGCACGGTCAGAACTCTGACCCCACATCTGAATGACTTTACAGTACTTAAAAAGACATCCTCAGACAGTGCTGATTTGTAAAAGAAAGTCCTCGGGGCAAGCTTGTTTTGGCCATGCAGTTTTGATTACCCAAGAGACGGTTCGCAGGAAATACAACAGAGACATGCACAACAAACTTTTTATATTAGGTTTTCAGTGGAATTTCACATTAAGTGGCTTAGCAAAACATTGAGAAATAAATGCACTTTTTTAATTCCTGTAGCAAATGCTATTTTGTTGTTTATTGTTTGATTTCTGCAAATAAGTCTGTTACGCATTGAAACTCACTGAAAATCACTGAAAGAAATGTGTGATGGAAAAATCCTTCAGATCTCACAAATTCTTTGGTTTTTCAGCATTTTTGTGTATTTGAACCCTTTCTAGAAATGACTGTATGATTTTGAGATCCATCTTTTCACACGGAGGACAACTGAGAGACTCATATGCAACCATTACAGAAGGTTCAAACGTTCACTGATGCTTCAGAAGGAAAACACAATGCATTAAGAGCCGGGGGGTGAAAACTTTTGACCAGAATGAAGATGTGTACATTTTGCCTAAATATCATATTTTTTTCATATAGTTCTAACCTTCAGAAGCTACAGAAGATACTTACATGTTTCCAAGAAGACAAAACAAGTTAAATTCACCCTGATCTTAAAATTCAAAAAGTTTTCACCCCCTGGCTCTTAATGCAAGAATTTGTGGGACCTAAAGGATTTTTCTGAAGAACAGTGGGCATCTTAACTGTTTAGGACAAACAGGGGACTCATGAACAACTATCAATAAACAAAAAAGCAGATGTGGATCGTTCAGGTAACAACACAGTATTAAGAATCAAGCGTATATGTAAATATTTGAAAGGAGTCATTTTTATAAATTCAACCATTTTTTTCATTGTGGACTATTTGTCAACATCTTTTATGTGAATTATCTTATTCAGGTCAGTACATAAAAAATAACATGCATTTTGTATGATCCCTCTTATTTTGCTAAAATAATTAACATTTTGCAGATTCTGTAAGGTCTGTGTAAACTTTCAACCTCAACTGGTTTTTATTCAAGCAAGTTTTGTTAACATATCAATCAATTAGTCTATCCATTACATATTTTTGATTGCAGTGGTTTCAATTTGCGAGTAACAGTTTATTCACAGTGTAATGATGATTAAAAAAAAGAGTCTTATTTTGATATAAATGATTCAAGTCAATGCATAACCATTAATGGACCTATCAACCATTTGATTATGTGACCCAGGACCACAAAACTAGTCTAAAAAGTAGCACAGGTATAGTAGCAATAGTCAAAAACACATTGTATGGGGCAAAATGATTATCATTAAGATATTAACTAAAGATCACGTTCGATGAAATTGTTTTGTACATTTCCTACGTAAATATATATAAACTTAATTTTTGATTAGTAATATGCATGGCTAAGAACGTAATTTCGACAACTTTAAAGGCGATTTTCTCAGTATTTTGATTTGTTTGCACCATCAGATTCCAGATTTTCAAATCTGGCCAAAGATAAATCTTATTTATTCAGCTTTCAGATTGACCCTTATGACTGATTTTGTAGTCCACGGTCACATATGCTTAAAAACCACTAACGTTATAGGTTGTTTGTTATTGTCCCAAAAAACTCTATTGTTTTTTTCTGGGTGTGCCTATTAAAGGGTTAAGTTACATCCTTCCTTCCTGACAGTGTAAGCGGTCTTGTTAATGCGCTCTTAAGTGACATATTGGCAGTGTCTCAAAACCTTACGAGCTGACTACCTAGACTGCATTTTGGGCATTATATGTGCGTGGGAGTGACCGATAGGAGCACAGGACGCGTTCCGTCTGCTATTGTTTAATTGTTTTTTATAAATCCACATAATGTCTTTGAATGCTGCGTCGCGTCGCGTCGCGTCTTCCTTATGTTTCACCGTCTTGCGTTGTCGAGTTATAAACGGCGTGTAACTTCTATTACCTTATAATTTCGACCACGTTAAGTGCCATTCCGTTGCGTTATATCTAGCTCTTTTGAACACCGCCAGACGTGTGAACGCCCCCTTACTTTCTGAGGGGAATCAGTTGCCGCGGACTTTTGAGTGACGTGACAAACTCGTAGCGAGCGGCTAGGCGTTACTGTCCTGCCGTGCAGTTTTCCTCATCACTCCAGCAGACGGGCTTTAAACAAAGACTACCGCTGAACACGGAGCACCTGGCGTTCTCCTATGCCTAATGCGAAGTGGCGTAGCTTTTGTGACTGCGCTGTGCTGTTGTTAAATGGTGACACGTCTGGTTGGGAGCATATATTGTTGAATATCGTTTCAGGTTGCGTATTCTGTCACACAATCTGCGCTCAAGTATGCCGAGGAGAAAACAGCAGGCGCCGAAACGAGCGGCAGGTACGTTAAGTTTATCTGAACTGGTTTATTAAGATGCTCTCTTGAGTGTTTTCGTTTTAAACCGTTGTGTATAGTTGGTTTATATTACCTTGTATTTACAAACTATCGCGTTTAACTGCGTGGATTTGTATTTTCGCGTAAAACTCGTTCTAATTTCAGTCATACTTTTTGTCATGTTACTTGATACTTTTCTTTCAGTCCAATTCAGTTCATACGAAGATACTTGAATGCAGCTATTGAATAACGACCGTGCTTTTAATATTTAATTAAAAGTCATTTTGATGGAATTTATGTGGCTTCAAGACAGTCCAGAATTGATTAAGGGGTGTAACTCTCTGGGTATTGTAATAAGAAAAGACAAGAAAGAAAAACAAAAAAGTAAAAATATCTTAAAAAGGGGTAAATTCGTTAACAATGAGGTCTTGTTATAAGTAGTAACTTGACATAGTCATGTTTTGATATTATTTTTTTCTTCCTGTATTTTTATTTATTTATTTAAAGGTGCAAATCGGTTTTGTTTAAAGTATTAATATTAGACTAACTTTGGCATAACAGACAGCTAGGAAGCCATTTTGTTGTCATGTGACAAGAAAACCATAAACTAGAAAGGACCCATTTAGACCCTCATCTATATATCAAGGTCACTAAGTTGTTGTTTTGTATATTCTTTATGCAAAAGCTTGTAGTTTTTACGGGACAATAGATTAACCCAAATAAAACGTCACATTTGTAACTCGAATGCATAATAAAATAGTAAGTATAAAATTTAATTACAATAAAAAAATAAAAAATGTAGCATATATATTACATTTAAAAGCATGTTTACTTTTTAAAATGCACTGCAAAAAATGGCGTACCTTAGTATTTTTATCTTGTTTCTAGTCAAAATATCTAAAAATTATTAAATTAAGATGCATTTACTAGATGGTGACTAGATGACTTAAGCTAAATGCACTTAAGGAAATAACTAAAATTATCTGTCATTAGGGTAAATATTCTTAAAACAAGAGTATTTTACCTACCCCACTGGCTGATAATTGTACTTATTTTAAGCAAACTGTACTTAATTTATTTTTTTCCCCTTGGAAACAAGACTAAATATCTTATGTCATATTCCTTATCTAGTAAATGCATCTTAATTTAACATTTTTTAGATATGTTGACTAGAAACGAGACAAAAATACTAAGTAAGATAAGCCTTTTTTGCAGTGTAATAATTATGTACATTATATTCAGGGTATGAACATTTTCAAAACCGTGTGAAACCATTAGCAAACATTTTTTTAATGTGTCCTTTTTTATCAGCTCAGACCTCATGTCTTTATGCATCATTTACACATACATAGATGGGATACACGTAATCATTTTCGACTCTTTTAACTTCTCCAAAGAGATGGGAAGCACCGAAACTGCCTTAATGTCAACTAAAACATTATCTGTCTGCTTTATAGAATAGATCCTATCCTATTATTTAAAAGAGGAGGAGTTGTAGGGCATTTTTATATTTATAGCAGAGCGCTTTGAAACAGAGATACAAAGCCATTATTATATAGCCTTCACTGTTTGTGTGTGTGTGTGTGTGTGTGTGTGTGTGTGTGTGTGTGTGTGTGTGTGTTTGAGGCAGAGATGATGTGGAGTTTAATGGAGGGGTATGGCTTGCTCTGTTAGACTGGCCTGTCAGAACAGCTTTGTCTCATGTTGGATTTAATTGTTATCCTTGTGACAGCCTCATCCATCAAAGGCTTTAATGGTCAATCAGAGCAAGGCCATGTGAGTGCTCTCCTTCTTTTTCCCATAAGCTTGCCTGGGCTTTTATTTCATCAGTATGCTCCTCCAAACTTCACTCATGGCCGCTTCGCAGAGTGGTGACCGTGTGGTTTACAAGTGCGAGTTTATGGTTTACAGGTATGAACACAAACTGAGCCCCTGGAAGCAGGACTGCTACTTGTAACTTATTGATTCTGATGCATCGTTTTCTCTGTAGGTGATGTAGCACTCAATAGCAATCTTGTAGGTGAAGTCTTAATGAGAGATGTGCAGTCTAGGTTTAAAAAATAGCTTTGCTTAATTTGAGCACATCTAATTAGCTGTAAACTTGATGGATTCCTGACAGGTGTAATGATTGGAGTTGACAAGCTATGCGTCTGTCACCAAGTCATATTAGGTTTGTGCTCCCTTGATGTAATCAACTTGATATTAGCCGCTCCTGCTGGCCTTTCCTAATGCTGTAACCCAATTTAGCACCTTTATGTGACAAATGAGCTTTTTGGTGCCAGTCTGGATTCTAGATGATTCTGAACTGTTATGAGAAGTTAAATATGTGGAAACACCTACAGACGTTCTTAAAATGAATGTTTTCATCTGTCTTTGAGCCACATTTGGAACGACAGATTAGACATCAAATCTATTTCGAGAGTTGTACTTTGCCTCAACTCTGTTCGTTAGATCTCTCTCCGTCTGAGTGTGGGTTGATAATGTGAGTTAATCGGACACGCCTCCGCAAATCCCACGGGCCACCCTGGCCAAAAAGCTTCTCGGTTCTCAGGCTCTTTTGGGCGCGACTCCAGGCCCTGCCTTCTCCCGCTTTCTAAGGGTAAAATCAGTCGCTGTCAGATCTAAGGTGCGAGGCAGGTCATCCGGACAAGCGGCCATCAGTCATGCGTAGATGTGACGCAGGAGCTGGGCTTGATGGTGGCGGTGATGAAAGGCCAGGAAACCATAGAGGCCCACCATTCCCTAATCCCAACCAGTGTCAACATACCTCTCCAGCCAGGCATGCCTGTAATCACTGCCAACAGCTTCAAAACTGCTAGAACCCCATTGATTTACACGGCGGCTGAGACAAAAGATTAAAGTAATCATACACATTCCTGCGTACACATCTCACACATGCACACAGATGTGATGAGAACTGGTATTGATGCTTTAGTCTTGATGATGCTTTGTGAATATTCAGTTTAATCCTTAAATTGGTTAAAATTTTTCAGTTTAAAAGGATCATAGCCAAATCAAACATTGAAAGTCATAGCTGACTAGTAGATGTAGGTATCTTTTAGGTAGGTGTCCATGATAAAGAAATGGGGAAAAATCTAGTTTAAAACTGGATTTAAAAAAAAAAAAACATTTAAAAAGTTCTGTCAATCAATAAAAAAACGAATTAATCGCACTTTTTTTTTCTAAAATGAATCACGATTAATTATGATTAATCCCACCTAACAACTGATTAAAAAAATAACTACTTAAGCATATATTTTTTTCTGAAATTAATGGTGATTAATCCCACCTAACAAAGTTTTAAATATACTTTTATATTGTTATAATTTCACATTTGTGACACTGGACCACAAAACCAGTCATAAGGTAAAATTTTACAAAACTGAGATTTATACATCATATGAAAGCTAAATAAATAAGCTTTCTATTGATGCATAGTTTGTTAGGATAGAACAATATTTGACCGAGATACATCTATTTGAAAATCAGGAATCTGAGAAAATCACCTTTAAAGTTCTCCAAATTAGGTTCTTAACAATGCATTTTACAAATCAAAAATTACATTTTGATATATTTACAGTAGGAATTTTACAAAAAATCATCATGGAACATGATCTTTACTTAATTTCCTAATGATTTTTGGCATAAAAGAAAAATAAAAAATTTTGACCCATGCAATGTATTATTGGCTATTGCTACAAATATACCCCAGCGACTTAAGACTGGTTTTGTGGTCCAGGGTCACATTTAATCTTCAAATGAATGTAGAAACAACATAAAGACAGTATATTTTTAACATTTGTTTATTTTTTTCCCCTAAAATTATTTAGTTTTCAGTTTGAAGTACTATTAGTAGACTACTAGATGATGTTGTTTACTAGTCAGTGGTTTGAGGTGACCCTGATAAAGAAAAAGGAAAAAATCGAGTTTAAAACATGTATTTTTTTTTTACATGTAAAAAATTAATAGTGCTGTCATTCAATTAAAAAAGTACTAATTAATCCCACATTTTTCTGAAATGAATTGTGATTATTCCCACATAACAATCGATAAAAAAAAGAATCGCACATTTTTCTGAAATTAATTGCGATTAACCTTGATAAAATCCCACCTAATAGATTAAAAAAGAACAAATAGCAAAAAAAAATAAATGAATTGTGATTAATCTCACCTAGCAATCGAAACAAAACACTAATTAATCGCACTTTTTTTTCTGAAATTAATCATGATTAATTGTGATTAATCCTGCCTAACAATCAATAAAAAAAATCATGATTAATCCAACCTAACATTGAAATTAATCATGATTAATCACAATTACTCCCACCTAATAATCAATAAAATAAAATAAACTAATTAATCACATTTTTTTTTTTTTATGAATTAATACGAAATGAGAGGTCTCCCATCTGATGTGGTCGTAAAGACATTCTGCGGCTAAATAAACACACTTCTTGTCAAGAAAAAAAAAACCCGAAGCAGCAGTTGTGAGTTGGGTGGCCAACCCTAGCCCTACCCCTGTGTTAAATATTTTTAATGCTGTTAAACTGGAAAAATTAGTCGTCTGCGTTAACGCGCTATAAAATTATGAGAATTTTAGAGACCTTGACACAAAGTTGTGAAAGACTGACATCATTATTTAAAACTGTTTAACAGATAGGTTTTTTTTAAATATTGTAATTTTCAGATAAATAATATTACAATACATCACAATAGTTTTTAATGAGATGTTTTCTTAATTGTGACACCAGGACAGTTGTATAGCTCATTTTTTCACTATATGCCCCCCATATTCACATTGACCTACTGTCCAAAGTCTCATTTGAACAAGCACTCTATTGTGGTTGTAAACTTATATGAATGTTACTTTGCTGTGTTGACAATGAAGACATCAATCTTCTGTTAAGAAGACAAGAATCCATCTCTTTTTCTCATGGGAGGTGGCTTTTAGCTTGCGGTCCATTTTAGAAAAATGAGTCAGTCTGGTCCTCAGGGGTCCAGAAACCAAACCCTGGTGGAGAAGATCAGCACAATGCCAAACCGTCAATTACCCTTTCAACAGAGCCGTTAATCACGCTGCCACCCTTTACTTCTGGCATCCTGACACATGTCATCTATCACGCAGGCTTTCCGAGACGCCGAGGGAGGGAAGAAAGAGAAGAAATATTGTTGAGAATTACACCGAAAAGGCTGGGGAGAAAGTTGGGAAGTCAGAGATACAGGTCAAATGTAGAAAACGGAGGCGGTGCTGTGTAGGGTTTGTCATTAGAGTGAGAGAAAGTGACACAGGCAAGAAGATTTAATAAATTGTCGCACTGCTGAGTTAAGCTGTTAAGTCATTAAGTCATTGAAAGCCCTGTTTGGGTAGAGACCTCAGCCGATGACAGACTGAGATATATTACGTGTTGAGCAAGTGAAACAACAAATGAGTTCTAATTTAACTTAATGCGTGATAATTTCGACTTCAGCAAAAGGTTGGAAAGTCTTGTATTACACGTTTCGAAATTTTCTCCTACCAAACCGCGTTTTAATTCAGTCAGTCATCCGTCAATCACTGACTTTGTGTTGCACGCACCTTCGTGTGTGGGTATTCACGTATGTGGACAACATTTGTACGTGTTCACGTCTGCGCATTCCCGTCCGAGCTTAAAATGACATGCATCACTCAAGCTCAGCTGGCCTGTAAATGAACTCTAGCGTTCTCTCCCAGAGCTCTAGCCCTGCTCCATGATGGATGCTCCTTTAAAGAAAGAGATTAATGAGAGGTAGGCGGCTTAGAGGACCATTTATCACAGTGAATATTATTTGGACGGCTGTGTAAGCCTGTAACCTGAGAGTTAGAGAGGCATAGACAGAGCACAGGGTCTTAGATGTCCTCTCTATGATGGATAGCTTTGCTTTCTCTCTGTGTTTGTTACGAGACACCAGCTGTCCACCGGGTGGTCATTGCCGGATAAGATTGGGAGTTCGGTATTGCGTTCCCAACGAAGCCTTCCAGTATTCTCGGTGAACTCAATTCCTAGTTATCGGAAGCTTATTAAGGGAGGGTAACTCGGGGACAAATCCTTGCTTGAAAGGTTGGGGGTGGGTGGGTGACAGTCTGGGTTTTTTTTTTTTTTTTTTTTTTGATGTTGGTTTTTGCCCCCAACCTCCCCCACCTTGTCCCTGCAGAGTAGAATTATGAGTGCCATCCATCTCACTGAGTTCTTTGATGCCGGGCCATCATCTCAGCAGCTGCTGGCTTAGATACACATAGAATTGTTGCCAATCACTCTTGGCAGCTGAGGCACATCAGACACACTGTTGTCAAGGGGGAAAAGGAATCAAAGGCACACAGAGTGATAATTAGAGATATCTCTCCCTGAAAGGACGTTTGTGGTCGGTGGAATTCCAGTCAGCAGAGACTGTTTGCCTTCCCGCATTTACTGTAAATGGTCAGTTTTAAGTTTCTCCAGCAGAGAAAGAGAAACACTACAGTAATGCTGATGATACACTGGGCAACTTTTTGAGCAATTTTATCGGGCACTTGGGCACTTTCTCATTGAGAATGGGTAAAACATTCCTATCTGGAAAATTTAGATCTGTTGTGGGCGCTGTATCACACCTGGCTGCCTGTTTACGGCAACATTTGCCAAAGTTGCCCAGCAACATTGCTCAAAAAGTTGCCCAGTGTATCATCAGCATAAGGGCAAGACCCAGGACAACATTACGCACCCCTGTTTTTTGACTGCCCACTTTGATTGACTAAAAAATTCACACATTACCTTTGCTTCATTTGCAGCAAAGAACACGCTATTTTTGGCACAGGGGCATCTTGACGTGTTGCCTGAACGCTGCTTTATTTTGATCAAAGTGTCATGTGTTGCACATTAGCATGGCCTCAAGCAAGAACAATTCTCGCAGTTAGCCTCAATCTGTATCTCACTATGAGGTTGCGAGTGAGTCATGTGAGTTCTGAGGATAAAAAGCTACAGTATTTATGGACAGAAAGCTTTGTTTGAGTTGAGCAATCATCTCATTGGGTATTATCGCAGACTTACCTAACAAGAACTGCGTATGGCATTAAATGCAGTGACGTCAAGATGAGCAACTTGGATGATCTGAAGGATCATCTAGAGGATCACATTAGATGAGATTAACAAAATATGCCTACTTTTAAGTGTAATCATGTACAGTCTTAGAGTAAGCAATTATGCACGCACATTAAACAGGTTATTATGGGTTGCTCTTGATGTTCCAATCAAATATCATTGGCGCTGTTTTTGTCTGTAAAGTGGAGGGGATTAATGACTGATCATATGGAGACAAATGTAATAGTTACGTAAATCAAAAAAGTCTCCTGGATTTTTGCTCTCATTGCACACGTCACATTTTATTAGCTTAATAAATCACCCAGGCTGTCAGTCAAGCTTTTGAGAATAATTGGTTATGGTAGGTGCCTCCTGAGATGGATTATAAATCCAGGGTTCGTGCAAGGTGCTTGAATTTGACTTTTTGAAATTTAAGGCCTGGAAAACCCTTGAAAATAGTAATATTTCTGAAGAGGTACTTAAAAAGAAGTACTTGAATTATTGAAAGACAATGTATCTATGAAATAAGTCAATAAGCACATATCTTATAAAAAGCTCATAGTGATGGGTGTAACAGAGCTTTTTGTTACTTTGAATCAGTTAAACCATTTGTTTCAAATCAGAACTAAATTGTGTATCACAAATCATTTATTTAGATTGGAACTTTGTGTAATGTAAATTATTTTATTCAGTTCGGGACTTCAGAGCGTGGATCGTGATTCATTTGATTTAGATCGAAATTTTGAAGCGGATTGTGAATCATTTGATTCAAAACAGGACTTTGGTGCGGGTTCGCAAATCATTTGTTTCAGATCAGGACTTCAAATCGCATATTATTTTATTCAGGTTGGGACGTCATAGTGTGGATTGCGAATCAATCGATTTAGATCAAAACTTCGGAGCATGAATCGTATTCAGATTTTTTTTTTCTTAAACGCTAGAAAACATCAAACCATTAATGCAGTACAGTTAGAAAAAACAAAAGAAAAAAAGAAAGTGTACACATACATATTCCAAAAGTAATAGTGGCTTTACTGTAGTAGAAGTGTAGTATACTTTGTAATACTTTAATAGTAATACTTTGCATGTGCATAACTATTTTTTATTAGTATATTTTAATTTATGTATTTAAATTATTTTAGAATTTAAAATGTAAGACATTGTTCGATAAGTGATTGAAGTCCTTGAAAATCAAAAAGTAGTGCTTAATTTTGCAGTATTTGTACGAACCCTGTAAATCATTTAAGGTTAAAGATTGTGTTAAAATTAGTGGGTTGCCTGGGTCTTGATACACATTTGTGAGAGTATATGGTTTCTTCTTATGTTCTGAAGAGTATCTTCTGAACTTTTCCACCCCTAAGCTGACTTATTCTGATTCATCACAGGGTTATGATATCTGTTTTATATTTTACTTTGTTAAACTTTGGCATTTGTGCAAGAAAAAAAGCAATTTGCCATTGTGGACCCTCAGTGTGTCAGCATAATTGTCTCAGGGATATGAGAGGGCAGGAAAATGATCATGTCATTGTAGTTACACCTGGTTCACCCTCTTTTCGAGCAGCTTTGGAGTTCATGCCAAATCAGGCCGTTCAAATGACATCTTTTGATCAAGGCTGTCGGGCACGATCAGAGGAGATTGGCAAGTAATGGATACCTAGTGACAATCCAAATCTACAGAGGGGATAAGACTGGCCTGCACCTGCCAGTTATCCTTTAGAGCCCCCATCCTGCGGGCCGCTTGGCTGACAGCCAGTGAGAGGCTAAATGAGAGAAGCGCAGGCTTGTGAGATTGTGTATTATCATTTGAAATGAGAGCTATTTGTGCTTTAACACTCTTGTCAAGACTGTGGTGGATCTTGTAAGAGAGAGAAAGGAAGAGGGGCCGTTAGCGTGCCACAATGCACTTGAATCACGCTATGTTAGCTTGTAATTCAAGGCCTGCTGTATTTCCAAACATCTAACATGTCAAGCGTTTTCCGTTAGACATGAGCAACATAATCACAAATGCGCACACGAACAAGAGGGAATAAAGTGGAACAGAGATAGGGGGGTTGGTATGGCTTTCAAGGGGGCATTTGTTCCACTTACGGAGTCAGAGTGACAGTGTCAAACTAGCAGGGGACAGGCTGTCAGGAGACGGGATCGTCAGTCCCGGAGGACGGTGGTGGATGGGCTCTTTTGAGGGTGTGAGGGCAGCTGGCAGAGAGAAGGGCGACCGTGTCCCCTTGGATCTGTCATCGGGAGGTGCTCGAGCAGACACCTTTCTCGCAACACGTCACCTGTCCAAGGTGAACAGTCGTCAGGTGGGATTCAAAGTGACAGGTGGCTTATGTGCCGCCATCTTATGTCATTCCCCTTAACCTCTCAATCTATCTGTCCACCTTTTCCTTCTATCTATTTGTCTCTTCATATGTGCACAGGTGTGTCGAAATGTGGACATGTGGAGAGGTGGGCCGAATGGCAGCAGGTGCAACCCCTTGTAAATGGCCTGATTATATGCTTAGAAGCAAACAATTAGATACAAATCTTTGATTTTCGCTTGTTTGACTTTAAAATCTCTAGGTTATTTCTTGGTCCTCTGTTATTTGTTTATGTGCTTACAGGGTATCGACAGGATTTTAAAACTCAATTTTAAGACTTCTTAAACCCTGCACAAATAAAATTAATACCATATACACAAAGCACAACACTCGACTTTGAAGCATGCAGCGCTTATATATATATATATATATATATATATATATATATATATTCATTAAAATCATAGCCTTTTTAAGTTTAATCGTCACATTAAGCCATATTGCAATTCTTGTCTTTCTGTACCCACATTTAGGACCTCTTGAAATCATAATTAAGACTTTTTATGGCCTTAAATTTGATACAACTAAATTTAAGACTTTCTAAGGACCTGCAAAAACCCTGGCTTATGTGCCATTCAGAACTGAATGAATTCAATTCCTAATATTGATATGCATTTGAATTGAGGCAGATAACAGGATACAGAGTTGCTATTCAAATTTAAACACAAGACGTTGACTCTTGTTGGCCAGGGTGGAGGAATACTTCATTTCCCAGGATGAATTGCCTGCATGGTGGTTTAATTTTTTTGTGGGATGGCCCATTCATTTTAATTTCCAAAAGAATATCAATATCATATTAAATGATTATGTATGTTTACTTCATTTAGTATAACTTATGTGGTGTTAATCTAATATTTTCTTCTCTTTTCCCCCCACTAGCTTATGATTCAGAGAATGTTAAGGAGACCATACAGACCGAAGGCACTGGAAGTGATTGCTCAGTGACCAAGAAGAAACACCTGGGTGAAAGTGATGTGGGAGAAGACTTCAATAACCCAGCGGATGAACAAGATTCCCCTGCTACTGAGCTGTCAGGTCATGATGTTGACAGTGAATCTCACATAAGTGAGTCTAGTGACCCCACGTCAGATGCAGACAGCACCCCGGTGAAAAATAAGGAGGAGGCCACAACAGACTTTCTAAAAGACCGTTCTGAGGAGTCAGTATGTATTACAGACAGCCTAGACCAGATGAAGGCTATTTACAAAAGCTTCCTTAATAATCCCTACTGGTCTTTTTTGAGCTTGAATTCCTCTCAGCTAAATGCAGACGAACAGCTGGCTAGTAGCAGCGGTACCAGTAGCAGCAACAGCAGTCCTGGACGCAACAGCTATGACTGGCATCAGTCTGCTATCGCAAAGACACTCCAACAGGTTTCTCAGAAACAACCTAGTGCACTTGAACCAAACATTTTCTCCACTGTCCAGCTCTACCGCCAAAATACTAAACTCTACGGATCCATCTTTACCGGTGCTAGCAAGTTCCACTGCAAAAGCTGCAGTGCATCATACGACACGCTGCTTGATCTCACTGTTCACATGAATGAAACAGACCACTACCGTGATGACAACCTTGAAAGCGCTAGCAAGGATGCCAAGTCATGGTCCAAGCCACGCAAGCGCTCTCTTTTGGAAATGGAGGGAAAGGAAGATGCTCAGAAAGTCCTACGCTGCATGTACTGTGGACACTCTTTTGAATCCCTGCAAGACCTTAGCGTGCACATGATAAAAACTAAGCATTACCAGAAGGTTCCTCTGAGAGAGCCAAGAACAGCAATTGCTGCTAAAATTGTGTCTTCGTTCAGGAAGAGGGTTCCAGTAGAGCTGGATGTTGCAAAATCTTTGCACGCCACAGAACAGACAAGAAGTCCCAATGGAACTGATATTTTTCAGATGTATTCTGAACAAACCAACAAAGATGACTTGACAGATCAGAAGACAAGCCGTGGTGCACAGTTCAAGTCTCAGAATCTCAAATGTATGGAGTGTGGAATTTCACACGACTCTTTGCAGCAGTTAAGCGCTCATATGATGTTGACCGGCCACTTTGTTAAAGTCACCCAAACATTACAAAAGACGGACAAGCCTTCCAAAAGTAAGTCTGAGAAATCTCAGTCAGGTACACCATGTTCTTCCCCTCTCTTAGCCATGGGAATCTTGGAGTCACCGTCCCTGCCATCTGTAGCAACCGGGGACAAGAACAAGACACAAGAAATGACTTCTCAGAAGGACAAGGAGCCTGCAAATACAAATGAAGTTAAGCAGAAATTTGGCATTTCATCAAAATCTGATTACCTAACGGAAGATGATCTAAAAGAGAGTCCTAAAATGGATTTTGATATTCTAAAATCACTGGAGAATACAGTTACATCAGCCATCAACAAAGCACAGAGGGGTGCCCCGAGTTGGAGCGGTTACCAGAGCATTCATGCAGCTTATCAGTTACGAAACCAACTGAAACCTGCTCTAAACAACTCAGGCTATGTTTCTTCTCTAACACAATCACCCAGTCAGGAAGGCCAGTCCATTGACAAAAGTCATTTGATCCCTCCAAGCACTCCACCAAGAGCTTCCTCAACCACAGTCCACGAGGTGGACAAACTGGAAAAGAAAGTAACAGGAAAGACTCCTGACTTGAATGGGCAAGGATCCCCACATCGGAAATTGCTGAATTCTAACGGGAAACCACTAATAAGTAATGACAGCACGGTTACTATGAGCAATGTCTCTGAGGGTAACCCAAATGAAAGGGAAATTCAGCACACACAAGATTTCAGAACTCGCCCTACTTCCAATTCAGATCTGTATGATGATGCTAGTCTACTCTCAGCCCAGCCTGAGCCAAAACAACCCTCTGTCAGTCCTCTAAGTGCCCTTCAGTCTGTTATGAATCTTCATCTGGGTAAAGCTGCCAAACCGGTAAGGCCTGTCCAGGACCCTATGAGTATGCTTCTCAGGATGAGTAACAGCATGGCTGAAAGGGCGGCTCTTGCCGGTCCATCTGGTCACTCAGCAAAACTTAGCCAGTTGCATTCTGACCAACCAATAGACTTGTCCAAAGGCAAAAGTGAACAGTGTCTCAAAGCTGCCGCTCTGCCAGGCAAAGCTTTGAGTTCTTCTGTGTCTGGTGCATTTGTGAGTGAGTCAACTAGTTCAAAAATCGTAACACCTGTGAGTCCTTTACGTGAGAACGCCCTTTTGGACATATCAGACATGCTGCGCAATCTCTCAGACTCTAGAGTTTTGAAATCCTCAACACTTTCATGTAAACCAGAGCAGGCAGAAATCGAGGGTTCTCACACTTCAGATGAGGCAGAGGATGCCTCTGTGGTGCATAAACGTAAAGGTAGGCAGTCGCACTGGAAACCCCAGCACTTGCTGATTTTGCAGGCTCAGTTTGCATCCTGCCTCAGGCAGACAGCTGATGGAAAGTATGTGATATCAGACTTGAGCTCCCAGGAAAGGATGGTCATATCACATATAACAGGTCTATCTATGACAACCATCAGCCACTGGCTGGCCAATGTGAAATATCAGCTTAGACGAACAGGCAGAACAAAGTTCATAAAGAACGTTGACTCGGGACACCCAGTTTTCTACTGTAGTGAATGTGCAACACAGTTCCAAGCTCGTTCTACATACATCTGTCACCTTGAGTCACACCTTGGGTTTAAAATGAAGGACTTGGCTAAACTTATATCTAAGGATCTGAACCAGAGGATTGCAAAGCATTCTAAAAGCCCGGCCATAAAACCTGTGCTTCCTGCTGTACTGCCAGCTAGAGGATGTCAGGAGCAATTACCACCAGTGCCAGCGCTGTAACATACAAGCAACTTATAAAACAATACAGTTAGCACTGTATGCCAGGATATTTAGTTGAGAACAGACAGTAGGATGATAATGTAAAGATTTATATACAGGTACTTATACTGCCCTCCAAAGGCAAAGCGCAGTAACTACGCATTTGGTCAAAACTGAGTTAAGGCTTAAAATGGACTTTGTGACAACTGTTTTGTCTTGTGGCAAAGTCTCCTGGTTGAATTTTGTCCCAAAGAAACGAGAGTGTTTCAGAGAAACAAGAGTGTCAACATGTTTGACTAGCTGGCGTAAAAACTTTAAAGGCATTTTTCTCAGTTTCAGTGTTGGCGTAGTTACTGCACTTTGCCTTTGGAGGGCAGTATATATTGTTGCATTAACCTACACAACTGGCCTTGTAGGCTAGGCTTTAAAGTTAAGATGGATACCACCAGCTTTACCAAGTAGATACACAGTATAAGAAATCTATTATACATGATATAAAAATGTCTTAAAGTTTCAAACATTCTTGTATGCTTACGATGAACAGGTTTTTGGAGGACATTTTGTTCTGATGAGAGAAGAATGTATATTTGTACATAGATAAACTGTTATGTTATGCTCAAATTTTGCCTGTGCTAATACTTTGTGCATAAGGAATCTGATTTATTTATAAATATATAACTAAAGAACTGTATATAATACTGAAGTCTTTAACATTTTTGTTGATATAAATTGCCTTGACTTGGTTTTTTACAGGTGTTTTTGTTTTCTTCAAATATTTGTATCACCTGTTCATTTTTATTCTAGCCAGATTGTTATTTCAGACTGTTTAGACTGTTTTTTATTTGCATCATTTTGTTGAATGTTAAAACATTGAACGAGGCATGCCATCTATATATGTAAATGTATAAAAATTCTGTAATCTTTTTATAGAAAAAAAATGCAATTAGAAAAAAAAAAACCAATGCCTCTTTGTCTTTTTTTTTTTCAAATACTTGACTTTTTTAAACAGCATACTTTTAACATAATATACTAATAAGACATTAATTTAATAAAAGACGTTGTTTTTATTTATTATCCAAATGAGTCCAAAAAACACTTTTTTTGTACAAGAGTGCATTCTTGTTTCTGATCGGTATGGAAGCCCATTTCTGCCACAGAATTAAAAAAAAAGGTAATTGCGACTTTTGATCTCACAAATCTGACTTTATTTCTCGCAGTTGCACGTTTACATGTCGCAATTCCAACTTTTTTCTCAGAAACGGTATGATACAAATTCTGACTTTTTTTCTCAGAATTATGATATAAACTTGCAATTCTGGCTTTTTTCCCCAAAGAATTGACCATATGCACGAATTACTTCCTTGTTTACTCAAGCCAGCTAAGTCATTTCCGGTCAACTGTACTCTGCCGTAATATGAGCGCACTTTGTTCGTTTTCTCTGCATAATCCATTCACAATCAAAGAAAAGTGCTGTTTGTCTAAGAGGACCAAACGTCCATGTACACCGTTTCAAGAATGACAAATGCCAGTTTAAAAAAATACGCGAGTAAATCGGCTAAATATGCGCGAGTCATTGCTATGATTGACAGTAATAACCAGACCAAACAAATGACAAGCTGATGTCAAAAAAAGAGCTTAAATGATTCAGACTAATTTCACAGTAACAAAACTGCAGCAGTAGCAAGTTTGTGTTGGTTAAATATAGGCTATTAAATAGTTTTTACAGTTCAAGATAAAACTTAAAAGATGTAGTTATTAAATTTTATAAAATATTTCAAATTCATATTGATTCATATTGAGTGCATTATTTAATTATCATACCATCAATATTTAATGTATTTGTAGTGAACTATATATTAGTATTTAAATAATTCATCTTTATTGGCTGTTTGTGTGTGAGCTTAATGACTGTCTGCACTTGCTATACTATATATATATATATATAAGTACTACAATTTATTATACTAGTAATTTTATAATAAATCGAAAAGCAAGACGTCTTGAAAAATATATAGGGATTTTAAAAGTCAGCTTCACAATAAATAATCCTCTGCTGCCATCTATTGGTTATATGGGTAATTCCATAAATAGACGTTGTTTTCCGTGAAAAGTCATTTTTTTCCGATGCCGTTTTTATGAATGAAAAGTGAGTCCTTGAAGTACATTTTATTTCACAGCTGTAGAGTTAGAAAATAAAAAAGGCTTTAAAATATTGCAAGATTTTAAAAATGTGTTCATGACTATGAAGGCAAATTAGTGATTATCAAGAATACGATTAAGATGTCCTTGAAGAGAAGTATCGCTAGCTAGTTAACGTTATCTTAAACACGTTATGATAGTGTTTAGCTGTCAACATTTAAATGTACAACTATGCAGATACAGAGAGTACGGGATTGCCAGGCTCCGCATTTAAATTATATGTTGTTAAATAATATGAATCTGAATGTTCATGCCGCGAACATTGTTTATAATGTTGCAATTATAATTTTTCTCAGTTTCTGATAAGAACGAGGCAGTAGAGGAGTCTCAATAGTGTCCACCTAATATATAGCACATAGAAAATGAGCTTCAGCGGAAGTTTACGAGCTGGTTTATCTTTATGCGGAAGTTCTAAAGAACGCTCCGTGCATAAGGTCAATTGTGATATAAGCGTGCAATTTTTTTTTCTCTGATACAATTCTGACTTTTTTCTCAGAATTGCACGGTACAATCTTGCAATTCTGACTTTTTCTGAGAATTGTATGATGCAATAATGCAATTCTGAGTTTTTTCTCAGAATTGTGATACAAGCTTGCAATTCTCACTTTTTCTCAGAATTGCATAATACAAACTTGTAATTCTGACTCTCAAAATTGCAAGTTTTCATCTTGCAAATGTGACTTTTTTTCTCAAAATTGCAAGTTTTCATCTTGCAATTCGGAGCTCAGAATTGTTTTACAAATGTGCAATTCTGACTCTCTTCTCAGAATTGATATAAACTTGCAATTCTGACTTTTTTTCTGAAAATTGCATGATACAAATGTACAATTCTGACTTTTTCTCAAAATTGCAAGTTTTCATCTTGAAATTCTGACTTTTTATCAGAATTGATATAAACTTGCAATTCTGAATTCTCAATTGCAACTGAAACTTTTTTCTCAGAAATACACGATACAAACTTGCATTTCTGACTTTCCTTAAAATTGTGTGATACAAACTTGCAATTGCGAGTTATAAAGTCAGAATTACGAGACAATTTGCAATTCTGAGAAAAAATGTCGCAATTCTGAGAAATAAAGTCAAAACTTACAGCTCTGACTTTATTTTCTTTCTATAATTAGAAATGTATAATTAGACCTTTTCTCAGAATTGTGTTTTTATCTCACAATTCTGACTTTATAACATGCAATTGTAAATTAAGTCAGAATTATGATATATAAACTTGCAATTCTGAGAACATATCACTTTATTCTCTTTCAAATTCGACTTTATAACTCACAATTGCGAATTTATGTCTCAATTCTGTAAGATAAACTCACAATTGCAAGAAAAAAAGTCAAAATTGCAAGGTTTTTATCTCACAATTCTGAGTGTATATTTCGCAATTGTGAGTTTATATCTCACATTTCTGAGAAAAAAAGCCACAGTAAGCTTTTTTTTCAGTTTCGAAACAGGCTTCGATAGACTAATCATAGTTAGATCAAGTCTTTTTATAAGTGTATTTTTTTAATATATAAAAAATTTCCCCATTGTGCTGCAGTTACTCCCTCTTTAGTGCAGATCTATTAACTCTATGGCAAGTCTAAACATAAGTCACAGTCAATATGCACTCTTTGTCATTTTAGCTTTTTCCCCATCAAGTATTGGCAGAGTTAAATTGACACTGTTGTGTCTTTTTGTTTTGTTCCTTCCGTACGGTAAATTCAGTGGGGGTAGTCACGCCTCAGTGGTAATAAAATAAGGGAGCGAAAGAGAGAGAAGTGCTCCCTGTCAGAGTCACATCAGCCTATGTCATCGCTCTAATGAATATCATCTAAATTGCTTTGTATATCTGAACAGTTTGGATGTCAATCTAATTTGAGCGCATGCACTGATGGGAAGGGGGCCCAGACTAATGAGAAGAGAGCTACGTTTGACAGTGCAATAAGCTTCAACCTGATCAGACAAGTTTGAACAGGAATTCTGACACATGTGCCAATCCAAAAAAAGTTGACGTGAAAACAGTAGCTCGAATTTGATGTGAAATTCTGTACAGATTGTACTAACGTCATCCTTATTTCTTGTCTGACATCTTGCCTAAAGTTAGCTGTTTGAAAACTACAGCATATAGGCCAGTACTTGGAAAAAAGAAAGTATGATCTTAAACATAGATCTTCATAAACATCTCAAAATCTTTGCAGTGTTCCTTAGAACATATTCATGATTAACCTGAAAATAAATTGATCACTGAGCTAGCACAATCTTCATCTCATCATGGCCTCTTGGAAATCTTGTTCACCCGCTACTTGAGTGTCAGTTCATATTGTGACCAGACCTGAGTTGACGTGACAGTTTATGACAGCTCCAGAGCACTCATGGGACAGAATCGAGGCAGCTGCCCACAGAGTCCACACTGGCTGAATTATTCTCAGCACAAGGGTACGGGTTAAGGTCATTTTCCTTTTCTTAAAGAATGGGAAAATTGTCATACTGCTGAAGTACAGTCAGTTTAAATCAAGTTGGACAATGTTTATGCTTAAGTGTTTTAAATATTATTTAAACATGATATTGCTTTAGTCATAGAAGGCCGTAAGCAGTATGAAGAACTACGGTGCATTGCATCAATTTCAATCTGTCTAATAAACTAACTCAAGAAAGTTGTTGTAAGTCCAAAGTATTTAACAGCTGGACAGGGAATATTTTGAGCAGCGAAATTGCTATTCGCTAGCATTTCCCCAGACAGCTGTCAAGAGCATTTTGGCATGATATCTGACAGATTTGCAAAAGACACTCGTTTCAGGGCATTACACCATACATTGTTAATTTAATGCATGATGACACGACCAATTATAGTGAGCTACATGCTCAAATAGCATGTCAAAAGCTGTGTATCAATCCGTTTGATCCTGTTTTCCAACACCTTAAGTGATACCTTAAGCAACATTTCTGACTAGGAGAGAAGTGCTGACCAAGTAAAACGCTTGAGAGGAACAGACTGGCTGATCTAGCTACATTTGCAAGAAAAGGAAGGTCTAAAACAAGATCTGTTGGGGTATAAATAAGAGCATATATTTCATTTTAATATATGTGTAACAAACAACCCCAGGAGAACCGAGGTGGATATCTCACGGAGAACTAGTTTTAGTTTTGTCCAGTTTCTTTTTTTATTCCCTACCTCTCTTGATGGAAACAAGAATATTTCTATTGAAGATGTGACCCTTGGATTTGTCACCCTACCAAACCATACTAAAACGGGCAGGAAAGAAATAGGCTGTAATAAAACAATTGTCATTGTCAATATTATACTTTTTTGGATCTCACTATATTAGATTTACTTATTTTTTTATTGTCCATTTATATATGGATGTACAGTTGGGGTCAAAAGTTTACATCCCCCAATCTTTAAAATGTTAATTATTTTACCAAAATAAGAGGGATCATACAAAATGCATGTTATTGTTTATTTAGTGCTGACCTGAATAAGATATTAACATAAAAGATGTTTACATATAGTCCATAAGAGAAAATAATAGTTGAATTTATAAAAAATGACCCTGTTCAAAAGTTAACATCCCCTTGATTCTTAATACTGTGTTGTTACCTGAATGATACATAGATGTGTTTCTTTTGTTGTTTGGTGATAGATGCTTATGAGCCCCTTGTTTGTCCTGAACAGTTAAACTGTCTGCTTTTCTTTAGAAAAATTCTTCAGGTCCCACAATTTTTTTGGTTTTCCAGAATTTTGTGTATTTTGGACCCTTTCCAACAATGACTGTATGATTTTGAGATCCATCTTTTTACACTGAGGACAACTGAGGGACTGAGGGCAACTATTACAGAAGGTTGAAAAGCTTACTAATGCTCCAGAAGGAAAAAAAATGCATTAGGAGCCTGGGGTGTAAACATTTGAACAGAATGAAGATGTGTACATTTTTCTTATTTTGCCTAAATACCATATTTTTTTCATTTAGTACTGCACTTCAGAAGCTACAGAAGATATTTACATGTTTCCCAGAAGACAAAATAAGTTACCGGTACATTTCCCCTGATCTTCAAAAAGTTTTCACCCCCCAGCTTTTAATGCATTGTGTTTTCTTCTGGAGCGTCAGTGAACATTTGAACCTTCTGTAATAGTTGCATAGAAATCCCTCAGTTGTCCTCAGTGTGAAAAGATGGATCTCAAAATCATATAGTCATTGTTGGAAAGGGTTCATATATACAAAAATGCTGAAAAACCAAAGAATTTGTGGGACCTGAAGGATTTTTCTGAAGACCAGCTGGCAGTTTAACTGTTCAGGACAAACAAGGGACTCATAAACAACTATCACTAAACAATTAAAAACAAAAAAACAAAAATCATTCAGGTAACAACACTGTGTTAAGAATCAAGTGTATGTAAACTTTTGAACAGGGTTATTTTTATAAATTAAACTATACATTTTTTGTGTGGACTATATGTCAACATCTTTTAGATGAAGTATCTTATTCAGGTCAGTACTAAATAAAAAGTAACATGCATTTTGTATAATTCTTCTTATTTTGGTAAAATAATTAACATTTTGCAGATTCTGCAAGGTGTATGTAAACTTTTGACCTCAACTGTACACCCCCCCCCCCCCCCATTTAAACCTGGAACTGACTACAAAATTGTAAGATCTTAAATATTTCAAACAAAAGAAAATTGACATTAAATAAATATTTAAGATTCTAATTTCATTGCATAATTTGTAATTTAAAAACATTGTTTTAAATGTGAAAATAATCTAAATAGAATCACTATTACTATTACTGGTAGTCAAACAAATGCTTTTCTGTCTATCTTGTTTCACTTGAAATGACCTCATTTTGAGCTGAAATCTCAGCCATGTCAAGATTTCAGAAAGAAGGCGAACGTTGTAGCATGCTAGCTCTCTACCACCGCCAGAGTTGTCTGACATGGTGGCATGACTTCTGACATTGTGTATTCAGAATGATCTGACAAGGCATCCACTCATGTTCTGTCAGGGCTCATTCGAAATGTGGTAATGGTCTCGGTCCCTGTCCATCGTCCCTCTCCGCACGTCTCAGCCGCATGCATAGGTGGCGTTTAGATGCGATGTCCCAGAAATGCATGAGCTGAGCGCTTCACGCGACCTCCTGGGCCGCGCTAGCCGTCCGGAGATGGCAGGGGACACGATTCACTGTGACACTCCTGGTTGGAGCTGCCAAACTGCCACTTCCTGTCCTCTTTATTCACACATTGAGGGAGTTGAAATACAGTGTTTTGAAAATCACTGATCAGACATCTGTCTGCTTGTCTGGCCTTTCTGTTTGACTGTCATGATCGTGGCCACCTCTCATTCAACGTCAACGCCAGCTCTGATCTGCATTACAGAGCAGCAGATACCGGCCATGTCTACTGCATGTAATGGCCAACAGACATTTCTATCCTAATTAAGAACATTTTACTGATAAAAAAAAAAAATAATAAAATAAAAGAACAATTAAACAAATTAATTTTATTTCCTTGAGTCAAGGACTGTTGATTAATCTCTCAAAAACGAATGTAAACTCGAGGTTTAATGTAGTAAAATAATTATTTAACACTATATAGTATAGCTTTACTCTAATCTGTCTAAACCAGAGGGAGACCTTATGGAAGCCTGTTTGCGCCACTGAATAAAAAGAGTTTTTATCTCACAATTCTGAATTTTCTCGCTATTACAAGTTTACACCTCGCTGTGATCAATTCTGACTTTTTTCTCAGAATTGCATGATATTAAACTTTCCAAATTTGAGTTTGTATATCGCAATTGCGACTTTTCTTCCCTCACAATTCTGAGAAATTGCGAGTTACAAAGTCCAGTTTTGGGGGTGAAAAAAGACTGGCATGTTCTCAGATTTGCGAGTTTATGTCTCACAATTCTGACTTAACTAGCAATAGATATAAACTTGTCATTTGAAGGAAAAAAGTCACAACTGCGAGATATACACTTGCAATTCTGCGAAAAAAAGCTGCTATTGCGAGAAAAAGTCGCAACTACAAGATATAAACTTGTAATTTGGAGGAAAAAAAGTAGCAATTGCGAGATAAAAACTAGCAATTCTAAGAAAAAAAGTCACAATTGCAAGATATAAACACAGAAAAAAAGTTGCAATTGTGAGATATAAACTTAAAATTTGGAAAAAACCACAACTGCGAAATAAAAACGTGCAATTCTGAGAAAAAAGGTCACAATTGCAAGATATAAACAATTCAGAGAATTGTCGCACAATTGCGAGATATAAACATGCAATTACGAAAAAAAAAAGTCAAACCTTGAAATTTGGAGATAACAAACCTGCAATTGCGAGATATAATCTTGCAATTTGGAGAAAAAAGTCATAATTGTGAGACATAAACTTGCAATTTGGAGGAAAAAAGTCATAATTGCAAGATATGAACTTGCAATTCTGAAAAAAATTCACAATTGTGAGATATAAACTTGCAATTTGGAGAAAAAAGTAAATTGCGATACAAACTCGCAGTTCTGACAAAAAAAAGTCACCACTGCAAGATATAAGCTTGCAATTTGGAGAAAAAAGTCTCAATTGTGAGAAATAAACTTGCAATTTGGAGAAAAAAAAGTCACAATTGCGAGATATAAACTTGCAATTTGCAGGAAAAAGTCGCAATTGACAGAAATAAAAGTCTTCATTTCTGAGTTTAGAGTCTAAAGTCAGAACTGTATGATATAAACTCAATTGCAAGTTTATATTATGCAATAATGACCTTTTAACTTACAATTGCAAATTTTTTATCAAACAATTCTGAGAAAGTTTTCTTTCTAAACACAATTAGAATAAAAAAAGTCACAATTGCAAGATATAAACTTAAAATTTGGAGAAAAAGTCACAATTATGAGATAAAAACTAGCAATTCTGAGAAAAAAATGTCGTAACTGCGACTTATAAACTTGCAATTTGGAGAAAAAAGTCACAATTGTGAGATATAAACTTGCAATTCAGAAAAAAAAGTCTCAATTGCAAGATATAAACTTACAATTCTGAGAAAAAAAAGTCAAACCTTGCAATTCGGAGAAAAAAACTGCAATTGCGAGATATAAACTTGCAATTTGGAGAAAAACAGTCATAATTGCGAGATATAAACTTGCAATTTGGAGGAAAAAAGTCATAATTGCAAGATATGAACTTGCAATTTGGAGGAAAAAAGTCATAATTGCAAGATATGAACTTGCAATTCTGAAAAAAAATGTCACAACTGCGAGATATAAACTTGCAATTTGGAGAAAAAAGTAAAATGAGAGACAAACTCGTAGTTCTGACAAAAAAAGTCACCACTGCAAGATATAAGCTTGCAATTTGGAGAAAAAAGTCTCAATTGTGAGAAATAAACTTACAATTTGGAGGAAAAAAGTCACAATTACAAAATATAAACTTGCAATTTGGAGAAAAAAAGTCACAATTGCGAGATATGAACTCGCAATTTTGAGAAAAAAGTTGCAATTCTGAGAAATAAAAGTCTTTATTTCTGAGTTTACAGTCTAAAGTCAGAACTGTATGATATAAACTCAATTGCAAGTTAATATTACGCAATAATGACTATTTAACGCACAATTGCGAATTTTTAATCACAATTCTGAGAAAAAAGTCAGAACTGCGAATTTGTATAACACAATTCTGAGAAAAGACAGAAATGCAAGTTTGAATAACGCAATTTTGAGAAAAAACACATCTTGAGCCATTTTCCTTATTCTATTTTTCTGTTTTTCAAAGCAAAAACGTGTTCCGTGCATTGACGCATTTTTTTTTAAAAAAAGTTGAACTTAAAAGTAGCAAAAGGCATAAGATGTGAACACAATGGTCAAACACGTATGTATTGCATGTTAACATAGAAAAACAATAGAAAAGCAGCACAATGGAATGGAAAAACATGTTCTGTGTGAACAAACTCTTGCAAGCACTATAAACGTCCTAGATCACAATTTTCAGAAAACCGTTTTGTCAGCTGAACCATCAGAAAGTTATAAACAACAGTACAATCCGAATGCACTGTACTACACCTATCCCTCACAGCCTTGTTTTCATTCCTGTCGAAAATTAAATATGACGCTATCCTGACAAATGTGCGACTGATTATTACTTCATCCAATCAATCATATAAGTTATATTTTAGTTGTAGCCTTCTAATATCGTTCAGATAGCATAAACGTAAACACAAACCCACCCACAGTCTCTCAAGCTGCTGTCCCATACCTTCAACATGTCAGTTCAGCACAGAAGAATGACAGAGATGTGATAACGTGTTGGAGAACACACGCACGTACATCTTCGCATACAGACATCAAAGAGGTGCAGAATCTTGTCAAAGCTGTGAACATCAGCCTGTGTGCTTGGCAGGGTGAGTCCTTCCCTCATGAAAAAATGCCCCAATAATAACATGAGCTGTAAGACAGAGGTGTCAACTCTGTCCATCAGCTTGGTTTCAGGATATTATGTTTTACCTAAGAAGGAATTCACAAAGGAAAACATCTGTAGTTATTTTTATAGAGAACAACTCATTGTGCCTAGAATGCTGAACAAATTAACCCTTGTATTGTGCTGAAAATCCTTTACCTAATTTAAGGTTCCTGCACTCTAAAAAATGATGGGCTATTTTTTAAACCCAAATGCTGGGTTCAACTTGTTGGGTCTTTTTATTGGGTTATTTTTAACATTTTTACCCAGGTGCAGGCTAATTTTTCCGCACTCTAAAATGCTGGGTTATTTTTTAAAACCTGAATGCTGGGTTCAACTTGTTAGGTCATTATATTGGGTTATTTCAAATATTTTTTTTACCCAGGTACTGGGTAGTTTTTATTATTTTTTATTTAATTTTTTTTTTTTTTACTGTCAATACAAATGATAAACCCCCTCACATTCCTGTAGTTGGTGTAACCCAATGTTAACCCAACTGGTTACATTTGTGACCCTGGACCACAAAACCAGTCTTAAGTAGCAAGGGTATATTTGTGGCAATAGCCAAAAATACATTGTATGGGTCAAAATTATCGACTTTTCTTTTATGCCAAAAATCATTAGCATATTAAGTAAAGATCATGTTCCATTAAGATATTTTGTACATTTTCTACCATAAATATATACAAACTTGATTTTTGATTAGTAATATGCATTGCTAAGAACTTAATTTGGACAACTTTTAAGGCGATTTTCTCAATATTTAGATTTTTTTGCACCCTCAGATTCCAGGTTTTCAAATAGTTGTATCTCTGAGAAACACTGTCCTATTTTAACAAATATATCAATGGAGAGCTTATTTACTCAGCTTTCAGATGACGTAAGAATCTCAATTTCGACAAATTTACACTTATGACTGGTTTTGTGGTCCAGGGTCACATTTGTCGGCAGCCATTTTGTGTTCTGTCCTGAGCAGAGTTTGCCTTAGACTTTAACATTGTCGTAGTCATAGTCCTAAAAATTCCGTCATAATCTATTAATACCCGTCGTTTTAATCTTCATTATTTAATAATAACACATTTAATTGCTTTTATTTTTGTTCACATTTTCATTTTTAATTACGAACCTACAGGACGATATAGGCTTATACATTTATTTTGAAGAGAACACATGAACAGATGAGACTGCCTAACTTTTCATGTTCAACACCACACCCAGCAGTGACAGTGATTTTAAAATATATTCTCATTTTTATGACCAATATCGATTCGTAAATCCCAGTCGACCTTTTGGTCTATGCTGTTTTCAGTTGATGAATGAACAGTAGCCTACATAGTAGCCTCCCATCCAATAAATCGCAATAGATAGGCTTTGTGTTCATTTTGATATGAAACAAAGTGTTAGATTTCAAATTCTGTCAATTTCATTAAGAAATTCAAGCAATAAATACCTTTTTGGTGCTCTTTAATGTGGTGTGATACATCGTTGTATCTTCTGGGTATTCGCCTGTGCGTAATCAAATGCATAGCAAATGATTCGTGACAGTTTCGTTTTTGTTCTGAATCCAGTGCTCTGCTGCTACACTGGAGCGAACTCGCCACCTAATGGACAGGGGTGGGAATTACAGTTACAGTAGATCACCCTCAGTGTAATCTGTCAAAGTGACAGACGGCCTTTAGATTTTTCAGTCATTGATAAAAAATTCTGTCAATAACGGACAATTTTCGGTTAACGCACCTGGTCCTGAGAGATAACTGACTGATGGGAAACTATCTGAATGAAATGAAGGTATGTGTTACATTGTATTCCTTTCAAACTATCACTGTATAAATAGTAAACCGTCTGTAGTCACATTTTTCCTTTTTTGTTTAAATGTACTTCTCAGTCTGCTTGGAACGCTAGCCTTCCACACAAACACGGTGTTCACCATATCTACACTGAAAGCGAACGACGCGCCTTTTCACCTCCAACCAAATTTATGCTCTACCTGGGTTGAAACACGACGCGAATTCGCTGTTAACTTATATGCAAGAAAGTTACCTGTGCTAAACTGACTAAAATAGAAGTGTTATTGATCTAGTGCACCATTGTTGCTTTTGACTGCGAGGTACGAGGTAAAGCTGTTTGTGATGTAACTTTTCAAACATGAATGTAAGTCACAAATATAAGTCATTTAATGAACTGGAACAGCCTACTGATAGCAGTTTTCTTACCACGGATTCTCATTGGCTGCTCTTGCTGCAGAGCATTTTCTGAACGTTTAGATGAGTTTGACGATTTTATGATTGTAAAAGACTTGACAGTGAGTAATATATATATATATATACCTGTGCTAGTCTTTCAGTTAGCACAGGTTTTATATTTCTTTTTAGAACTGATTGGTCGTAGGCCACATTTATTCAGCACACTCTAAAAAAATCTGGGTTAAAAACAACATTTTTGGGTTATTTGGCAACCCAGCTCTGGGTAAATATCAGGTTATTTTGACCCAGCTTTTTGGGTTTTATACATTAACCCATTTGCTGGGTTGTTTTTTGAAATGGTGCTGGGTCAGTTAACCTATCAAAGGTTTTTAATTTGAAATAATAAAAATGTACTCTAAAATCATTTATTAGAGCTTATGCACCTCAGTTTCAAAGTGATCATTTTGGCACTGTTCACTTATCATCAAACACTATTTTTGATCAAGAGCACCACAAGTGTAATAACGTGTGGAAAAATCCAAAAAAGTACAAAAATTATCCGTTTTTTTGGGCAGGAGAAGTTGTGTCATACCCAAAATCAGAATGTTTAGTTCAGTGTGATGATATTAACATTTATGGGGGAAAAAAAGACAATCCTCTCTGGGTCAAAACGACCAGAACAAAACACAAGGCTTAAACAACTCGGATACAACATGTGCACAGACATAAATGTGACCCTGAACCACAAAACCAGTCATAAGGGTCAATTTTTAAAAATGTATATATCTGAAAGGACAATATTTGGTTGAGATACAACTATTTGAAAATCTGGAATCTGAGGGTGCAAAAAAATTAAGAAAATCAGAAGATGTTCAAATGAAAATCGTAGCAATGCATATTACTAATCAAAAATTAAGTTTTGATATATTTACGGTAGAAAATTTAAAAAATATCTTAATGGAACATGATCTTTATTTAATATCCTAATGACTTTTTTTGCCATTAAAAGAAAAATCGATTACATTTGAGTGTCTACTTACAACTTGTTTTGTGGTCCAGGGTCATGAATGTGGAAATCCATGAAATTTGTATCCTTTCATAAAAATGCACAAGAAAAATCTCATTTTATGGTACCATAATCTGACTTTTTTTTTCAACTTGAACTTGCCTTAAAAGAGAATGTATATTTTGTTTATTTAAAGAATGTATATAATCTATTTTAAGAATACAAACCTTAAAACAATCAATTTAGTACATTTCAATATTTATAAATGTAATAATTTGTAATTCAATTTGTGACAAAAAAAATGTAGACTGAAATAAAAGGTGCAATAAAAACTAAAAAGACAACATAATTGCAGAAAATTCTGTTTACTATAGTTGTTCGTGTAAATTGCCATGTGCATATAGAAATAAAATTAAATGTTGCTATGCAAAAGAATATAGATAATAGGATTCATCTCATTGCTTTCCATTTTCAGTTTATTATTAAATATATGGTATAGTGTAACAATCTGAAAATACATTTTACTTCATTCGTTGTTGCTTTACATGCCAGATAGTTACTACAACAAATGTATCCTGAAATAAACAAACACAAGCAGCAAGCGCAACATGCTTGACTCTGCCAATGTGATCTGACTTGACCCTGTGACAGGTGTACTTGTCAAGGACGAGCCTGTCCCTTCCGATTTCACGTCATGTAAATGCACAGAAGACATGAGTTTCCATTCACTGGACCTTTGTGTGGCATGGAATCAAATCTTTTTCTTTTTTTTTTTTAGTCAAACATGTCCAAAGATTTTGAAAAAAAAAAAAAAAAGTGTAAACGCAAACTCTTTGGATGATTAGACAATGAATTCGACAGCAAATATCATAGATCATGATTAATAATCCACTGCAGAGGAAACATGAAATGCAGACATCATTAGCATTGACTCTAAGTGTTGCAAAACCCATTGTGACACTCTTCTGATTAATGTGAGCTGGCAGACATCAGCGTCAGCTTTAATCTGAAGGAGATGATAGGCTTTGAAATATGGCCAGGATATTGTAAACTCTTTAAAACTGCGAATGCCTCATCCAGACAGATTTAATAGAACCTTCCTCCCCTGCACTGACCCAATCATGGGATTTCAAATGTGATATATAACAAAACGCAAGACAGTCATTAAATTGCATATGTCAATTTTCTGAGCATACTTTAATAGGCTATTTGATTTAATCTGCATGTTTGGTTGAGATGAACTTTATTGTTGTCATGTTTGGAGAACAAGTGGGAAAACAATAAAAGCACATTTTAAATTAACGTCTTATTTTCCTGTCAAGGTCCTCAAAAAACAGTATAGGCAATATTATTGAAGCTTTATGTCTCAATTTAATGAAGTAGACATACATTTTAGAAATTAGATGGGCATCCATTAAAGGTGGTAAGGACATTGATAAAATAGGCCATGTGACATCAGTGGTTCAACTGTAATTTTATAAAGCTAGAATACTTTTTGTGCGCAAAGAAAACCAAAAATAACGAATTTATTCAACAATTTCTTCTCTTCCATGTCAGTCCTTAACTACCTTTCTAGGCCTTGAATGTGTCAGTTGCATTGATGTCTATACAGGGTTTCATCAAAAATAGCTTCATTTGTGTCCCGAAGATGAACAAAAGCCTTACGTGTTTGGAACGACTTTAGGGTGAATGATTATTTACAGAGTTTTCATTTTTGGGTGAACTATCCCTTTAACATTTTTTTTTTTTTCGTTTTGTCAAAAGATTTAGAACAGGAATTAACTATCAGCTTGTAATTTTGAGGTTGAGTATATTTTTGAGCTTTTAAAAAACACAAACAAAACATTAGTGCTGTACGAATACAAATAACCACTTTAATACCCTCTGCATTATCAGAACAGAGTGAATACATACAAAAACTCTATCACTGATAGAATGCACATTTACCTGGATAGTTCTAAATGAAGAAAGGTCTTAAAAAAAGTACATTGTTTGTTAATGGACAGCTATAAAGTTATGAAACCTAGAGAACATACACCACCTTTCATCCTTAGGTGGGGGTGACTGTTTATGCAAAGCTAGCCCCCAACTCACCACCACCGCCTCTCGCATCATCATTCACAAGAAGTGTTGCTATGACAGCGGGATATTGACAGGTGTGACAGAACTTTGATTGCAGCGTCAGCCTCCGAGCTGGGGCTTGTCATCTGTCAGGTGTGAGCAAAGCTCTGCTGGGCTGATGACACTTACGAACATGGACAGAAGAAAGAAGGAATGATTTAAAACACATATAATGCCTTAACTGTTTAGTCCTGTATGGACATCATACATTTAAAGGGATCGTTCACCTAAAAATTAAAGTTTTGTCATTAATTACTCACCCTCGTGTCAATCCAAACCCATAAGACCTTCGTTCATCTTTGGAACACTAATTACGATATATTTGTTGAAATCTGAGAACTTTCTGATCCTGCAGAGACAGCAATGCAGTACCAGAATCGGTAAAACAGTCCATGTGACATCAGTGGTTCAACCGCAATTTTATAAAGCTACGGGAATACTTTTTGTGCACAAAAAAAAAAAAAAAAGACTTTATTTAATAGTTCTTCTATTGAAGAAAAGATTTGTAATGAAGATATTACCGGTTTGGAACAACATAAGGGTGAGTAAATAATAACTTAAGTAAACCCACTGTAAGCAACCAACAAATTATTCAAGTACAAGAAATCACTTACAATTTGGTATTTGAAGTAAAAATAAATAAAAATGACTTTTAATGAAGTCTTTTAATTTCTTTGCAGTCTTCTTTGTAATGAAACACATTATTGAATACGTGACTGCATGAACCCCCCGAAAAGACAACGCCCACCGGGTAAAAATTTTAAACATTTAATTGGCTGATGAATCTGTCAATTGAAAGTATTCCCTAAAAGGGGAGGAGCTCAGACTCTTGCTTTACTTGAAAATGTCAATATTGATTAGATTAACTTTGCGACATTAGTGATGAAAAATCGTTTCATTTTCCCAAATCGGTTCGTTCAAAACACAAGACCGTAAAAGACGGGTTGTGACTGAAATCAACTCCATACCACAGACTGTAAAAAGAAATACTGTACCCTCAGTCACTAGTCCCCAATTTACCAAATTATTCCCTGAATCATTCGTTTATTATTATTGCCTTAAAGGAGTAGTTCACTTTCAGAACAAAAATTTACAGATAATGTACTTACCCCTTGTCATCCAAGATGTTCATGTCTTTCTTTCTTCAGTTGTAAGGAAATTTTTTGAGTAAAACATTACAGGATTTCTCTCCATATAATGGACTTCTATGGTGCCCCTGAGTTTGAACTTCCAAAATGCAGCTTCAAAGGGCTCTAAACGATCACAGCCGAGGAAAAAAGGGTCTTAGCAAAATGATGGGTTATTTTCTAAAAAATAATATTACAATTTATATACTTTTTAACCTCAAATGCTCATCTTGTCTAGCTCGGCAAGGCGAGCGTTAGAGATTAAAAAGTATATAAATTGTAAATGTTATTAGAAAATAACCAATCATTTCACTAGATAAGACCCTTCTTCCTTGGCTGTGATCATGTAGAGTCCTTTGAAGCTGCATTTAAACTGCATTTTGGAAGTTCAAACTCGGGGGCACCATAGAAGTCCATTATATGGAGAGAAATCCTGAAATGTTTTCCTCAAAAAACACCATTTCTTTACGACTGAAGAAAGAAAGACATGAACATCTTGGATGGGGTGAGTACATTATCTGTATATTCTTGTTCTGAAAGTCCTTTCTCCTTTAATAACTCAACTTTAGTGATACATTTAAAGTTGACACATCATGAAAATCTGACTTTTTCCATATTTAAGTGCTATAAATGGGTCATCGGTGCATCTACTAACCCAGAAAATGTTAAAAAAGACTTTGTTTTGGTAAGCTTGTAAAAAAAAACGGCTCTGATTTCGCTCCCCCTGTGACGTAGAAAGGAGATTTTCCCGCCGATTATAATCTTACCGCCTCTTAATCTGCACATTTCCACCCAACGGTGTACCAGTTCTAACGCCATGGCAAATGTTCAAGCAAAGCATGCTAACTGATTTGTCATTGGCTGCACAGATGAGCACAGAACACTATTTAGAATCGTAGTCTCAGAGGAGATGAGAGAGCAGTGGATTTATTGATTTATTTACTGTATATTACGCTGCTGCCACACAGATCTAATATAAACATGTGTAATATCAACCCAGCTGTTAACCTTCACAGACATAACCGACTGTTTTTGTGTTTTTAACATAAACGTGTGCATTCGACAGCTTAAGTGCAATAAGACATGAAAGAGAACTTAGTTTAATACTCACATTCCATGTGACAGCTGCTTTCTGTGTGTGCTCAGAAAATTGTATATCAAAAGTAAAAAATAAAATGGCTTTAAAAGACACGAGTTCAACACAATAGACATGATAATCAAAACCAAATAGATGTTTTTAGCAGAGTATTTGAGCTTTAAGCTGTAAAGGCACAGCCATATTTTGGAAAAGGGGGCGGGGAGCAGCAGCTCATTTGCATTTAAAGAGTCATGCATGAAAACAGCCTGTTTCTCCTTCCAGAAATGGGCACTTTCAAAATGATATAATAAATGATCTGTGGGGTATTTTGAGCTGAAACTTCACAGACACATTCTAGGGAAACCTGAGACTTACATTACATTTTGTAAAAAGGGGCATAATGGATTGCCTTTAAGTCAAAAAAATCATATCTAATTGAATTTATATAGTATCCAATACATATTTTAATATAATATTGTATACAACGGTTCTCTGTTCCGACCGCTCTGAATAATTCAGTGCAATTCGTGAATGAATCTTTCAGACGTACCTTTTTTGTGAAGTAGTTCAAATTCATTGCTTACTTTAGTGAGAACAGCAGTAAAAGTACATTTCTACAGTTATAGCTTATGACCATAAATGTACTATAATCTATGTAAAATAGCTTTAGTTACAAGAATACTTTAATAATTTTGTCTTTGAGTCTGCTTTTAACCCCTGCAGCTCCATTCTAACATCAAATGAGCATTCAAACAACGATGACAAGCAAATACAGGTAGCAATACCAAATAATTGAGTCTGAATGCTCTCCATTAAATACCATTTCTCACTACGTTAACAAAAAACCTATGTGCCAGGCATATAAATGTGAATGTAAATGTAAATCTAAGAGGATATGGCTCTGCCCAAATCTGACTTTTAAGGCGGCAGCAAAAGAAGACAATGTGAATGGAGGAAAAAGATGTTTCCCTGCCACCACAAGTGTTTGGAAGCTTTGACAGGCACATCTCACACAGGCTGACAGCTCTGTCAATAGCCCCAGGATGGCAGGTCTGATTGACAGCTAGCAGGTGGTGGCTGAATGGAGTTGTCAGGGCAACTGTCAATCAGCAGCATTGCCATGGAAACAAGGGAGGTAACACAGCTGCCCGTGGTGATCTATTGTTTTACCAGTCAAACACATGCATAGTGGAACACTTTCATTGCAGAGCTCCAAAATGAATGTAATTGCTTAACACAGAGATTTAAAAAATAAGACCAAGATGCACAACATGCATAGTAATATAAGAAACAAGGATGCATTGCACTCTTTTCAGCTTCATTCATATTGCTAATTGCACCCAAGCAAAATCCAGGGCAGGTTTGTCATTCGAGTTTAAATTGATACTCCCCATCTGGCTCTATTAGATGTGTTAACTACACAACTAATTGGTGTGTAATTGCCTTTAATAACTGTTGCTTTGAGATGAGTATCAGATGTTTCAATTATGGGGTGAAATGGCCACTCTGAGGCACTATGGTTTAGTATAGCTGATATGTTGAGTCTAATGATGACACATCCAGACTGAACTTGGGAGAGACTCTGACCCCTAAAACGGTGGATCAGCATGAGAGACCAGCTGGACATTATAGAACTCGTGGGCCCAGAAGCGATTATTAGTGCGATCCTTATCACTGACAGTTTCAGTAACACAGCTGCCCCAAGCCCTTGAGACAGTGGCATAAAATAGAAGGCACCACAGCGCCTCTGCATTTATTATTTACTGGCACACAAAATAATCGGAAAACACAGACTCATGAATGAGAATTAAAGTGATAGTTTTAGCAAATATGAACATTTTGCAATCATTTACTCACCCTAATGTTCATCCAAATTTGCTCGGTCTCTGTGGAACACAAAATGAGGCGTTTAGTAGAAAGTCCATGCTTCTTTTTTTCAGTAAAATGGATGTGAATGCTGAACAGAGGTTGTAAAATGTGACCCTGGACCTTGAAACCAGTCATAAGTAGCACAGGTATAGTTGTCGATTTTTCTTTTATGCCAAAAATCATTAAGATATTAAGTAAAGATCATGTTCCATGAAGATATTTTGTAAATTTCCTACTGTAAATATATCAAAATTAATTTTTTTATTAGTAATATGCATTGCTAAGAACTTCATTTGGACAACTTTAAAGGTAATTTTCTCAATATTTAGATTTTTTTTTCACCCTCAGATTACAGATTTTTGAATCAGATAGTTGTATCTCTGCCAAATATTTGTCCTATCCTAACAAACCATAGATCAATGGAAAGCTTATTTATAAATCTCAATTTCAAAAAATGTACCCTTATGACTGGTTTTGTGGTCCAAGGTCACAAATGACCGATGACAAAGGCTTGAAACATCATGAGGGTGAGTAAATAGATTAAAGGTTTAAAAAAAGTTAAGTTGTGAAAATTACCTGTTCTTCTGCTTCTGCAGCCTCATTTATGGCGTCTAACTTGATTAACCCTTAAATGCATACCCCTGGTCTTTAGCGACCCAGGACTTCATTCACTACCCTCTCCCTCCTTAATTTTTTAGTTTGACATCAACTTTCTTAGTATTTCTCAATCTAAACAATATAACAAGAAAAAAAATTAAATATTAATTTACTGATTATTTTTTGTAAAAAGTGTATAGGGTCGCTACTCGAGGCGTGTAATAGTTTAAGTATATTTTTAGTGTGCAAAATTATGTAAATATCTAATGACTCAATACATGAAATTCACCTTTATTCCTCGAGGTGGCACTGTTTGATGGACAACAATGACGTGATGTTTCACTAATAATTATCGCAGGCATAAAACAAAAGAATATCATCAGTAAAAATGTAACTGGTTTGAATGGCTTTATTGCAGAGCAAATCCTGTATGCAATAAAATATAAATATCACTGTTATTTGATGTTAGATGTGGTGAATAAGCTGCCAGCGATCAAAATATTGACTTTGAAGTAATTAAAAACTATACTTTTGCTAATGGGGTTAGATTGCTAAATATGAGCCAGATGCTGAATGTACTGTGGAAGTGCGCTCTGAGGATGATGGTGAAGATAAAATCATTTGCTCAAAATGAACCCTTCTAAGTTTCAAAAGGTAATGAAATATGCTTTATTTTATTCTTCTGTAATTGTTCTTAAAATATCAAGAGAGTTTTTTTGCTATTGCAGAAGTTAGAGATCCATCCGTGCTGGATATAGGCCCGGGTCGCTAAAGACCCGAATATGTAATAATGATTGGCGACATATTCATGCATTTAAGTGTTAAGTGTCTATGGTGAGAGAATTTTTATCTTTTGAGTGTACTATTTCTTTAACATCCATTAAAAAGTTTCTATCCACCTTATTTTTCTGTAAGAGTGCGCCCATTTTGTAAATTTTATGAATCTGGCTTCTAGTCTCATCCGCATCCAGCTAATTTTAGCTGTACAAAACTCATTTTGCTGCTTGATATTGCAAATTGGCGTGTCTTTCCATTAATATTTGAATGTATTATCTTAATTACAAGCACACTAGATTGTAGTGCAAACAGTTCCGTTTACCGCACTTTGTTATTCTTCTCGTTATTTCCGCGGCTAATGAACCGGAAGTCGCGCCAATAGCCTTACTTCCACGTTTACGAATTGGATAAGATGGATATAAAATATCTCTCATGACTTTCACAACAGCCCTGCTAAATGACATCAAAAATCAACTCCAAGCCATTTTAAGCATTAAGATCATGCTTGGAAAAATTTGATTTGAGTTGATCATTCAGTCGTTCTAGACAGAAATTAATTGAATGGACTAAGCTGCGTTCAGCCCAGCTGCTGACTCAGAACCTGTCCACATCCAAATGTCAATGTCTTGATGGATAAGTCTGCAGTCAAACACAAGTGACTGATACCGGTGCAAACAAAGGCATTGATGGAGGCAGTCGTCCTCAGAAGTACTCAATCCTTGCCTTTAAATGCCAGAAGTAATAATGGAGCACTCTGAGTCATCTTGTTTTTGGATTATTTGACACGGTTGTTTCCAAGGATGAACTACTTTTCTTGAAAGGCACATTGCGAGCCTTGTAAATGACTATATATGGCCGTGACTAATTTATTGTGACATATTGCATCATTCAACAAAAATATATCTAACAAATCTAACTTTATCAGGCTTATGTTGCCTTTTATTAACTTACTAACACGAAAACACCCTGCTATAAATGTTAGCCCAAAATTTATATTCAAAATAATTGATTTAATGATTAAATTCTAAATATTTTATAAACATATTTTATTACAATTTTACAAAATCTGACAAGCATAAACAATTTTTGTTGTAACAGTTACTTCACATTTGGAGCCCTATTCAGCTGCTAAACGTCTATTGGTTTTTCATAGGCAGCAGCTTGTTGTGACCTGGTTTTGGCTTTGATTTTAAAGAATAAAAAAGGCGTTAGCGCCCTCTAATGGTTCTTACCGAACAACACCACGACAAAAGAGTTGCTTTATCACTAGAATCATGACATGTTTTCATAAATTTACGTCCTGTGTAGAACCGAACCAACTAGTTAAAACACTTGTACAGCGAATTGTAAACAAAGGTTGTTAAAAATGACCTGTGAGAAGCAATGTGTTAAACATAGGGGAAAAAAATACAGGCTTGAAACGTCATGAGGGTGAGTAAATAGATTTTAAGGTTAGGTTTTTAAAAAAGATGAGTTGTGAAAATTACCTGATCTGCTACAGCCTCATTTTCATCCGCGTTAAAATTCAATATGGCGTCTAACCTTATTAGGGTCTACTCTATGGTCACTCGCCACAATGACAAAAGAGTTGCTTCTTCACTAGGATCATGACTTGTTTTTTTTATTGTGACCCTGGACCACAAAACCAGCCATTTTTTTAAATTAAATTAATGAACAAATACCCTGTTGAAAAAAAAACAAAAAAAAAAAAAACACCATATGCTGGTTAGATAGGTTTTGATGCTGGTATGCTGGTTTAAGATGGTCCTTTGCTGGTTTATTCTGGTCCTTGACCAGCTAAAGACCAGCATAAACCAGCTAATGACCAGCATAAACCAGCTAAAACCAGCATCAAAACCCACCTAACCAGCATATGCTGTTTTTTTTCAACAGGGTAAGCTTTTTATTGATGCCAAAAAATCTAAATATTGAGAAAACTGCCTTTAAAGTTGTCCAAATGATGCACTTAGCAATGCATATTAATACTTATGCATAGAAAAAAACGATAATTTTGACCCATACAATGTATTGTTGGCTATTGCTACAAATATACCCATGCTATTTAAGATCTATCTAGGTTTTGTGGTCCAGAGTCACAATTTACTTCTTGTGTAGAGCCTAACCTAAAGGTATAATGTCTTAATGACTGGTTAAAACACTTGTACAGTCAAAATCATTTATTTTTATCCTTTTCAGTTACATCAACATTCTTCTGGCAGTCAGAAACAGCCAAAACTCTGTAAACAATACGAAAACATAATACAAAACGACATAAGGGAGATTTGGAGAAAGTTCAGAAGGGATAAAAATGGCATTTTTTAAAACTGACAGAAACTGGCAGCTATTTCATGACCATCATAGATCAAAGTTGCACATAAATGTCACTAATTACCAAAATGAGAATAAACTTACTGATAAAGCATCCACCCCTCCCCCCAAAAAAATCCACATCATACACTACATCAAAACGACAATAGTCGTGATGTCACTAACACCATTTTGTTTGTTTTGAAAACATTTCAGCATTTTTGTTTTTTTCCATTCCATTTATAACTATTATTTATCTAAACTAATACACACAAAAGGTACCAAAATGTGCAGCTTGTTTATAATTATTGGCATAGCTCAGACAAAAAAGCAACCTCATGATGATCTAAATCTGTATGATTTTCTTCTGTGCAACAACAAAATCCAACATCCTTCAAACTAACTTTCTTTCTGTTCCACAGAAGAAAAAAATTGTCATAGAGGAAAGACATGAGGTGAGTAAATGACAGTCTTCCTTTTCTGGTGAACTATCCCTTTAAACAAACATCTGCCATTTTAAAAAAGCAAACTGTAGGGAAAGCATTTATCATCTCTATGAATTACTCTTATTGAGCAAATAAATGACAGTATGACAGTATAGAAGTACTGTGGAGGACAGAGGAAGAGGAAAGCTAGTGAGAAAGTCAGACTTGAAGTGTAACTGTTGTACAAATCTGAATTCAAAAGTTGGGTGCTGATAAGACTAAATCTCATTTCTGATGCAAACGCGTAGCTTTAAACTTGGAGATCCTCTTGGGTGCCTCCTGAGGAGTTTCGGAGCCCACCTCCTCCAGCTTTCTCTCAGGGATTGTGGGTAAGGCAGGAGGGGCGATGGTCAGGTGTGGGATTGAGCAAGGCAGGGGATCCTTTTCAATCACTGTGCCTGTGAAAGCCTAAAATGCAAACAAGACATTTAAATATTTAATGAGATTTTAATGAGATTGTATAGACAGCAATGCAACTAACAAATTTAAATTAGTATTTGTGTAGCTTCATAAAATTAAGGTTGAACCACTGAAGTCACAGACTATTTTAACAATGTTCTTACTACCTCTTGAGCCTTGAACGTGTCAGTTGTTTTGCTGTCTATGCAGGGTCAGAAAGCTCTCAGATTTCATCAAAAATATCTTATTTGTGTTCTGAAGATGAACCAAGGTCTTACAGGTTTGGAATAACAAGAAGGTGAGTAATGACAAAACCAATAGTAACAAGTCTTCTGTACCTCAAAGCGTCCATTAGTGCGGGGGCTTGTTCCAGTGGGGCTTTCCTCCTCTGTAATCCCATCACTGGTATCACTGTGTGTGGTGTCATCATGGCTCCAAGAGCGTCCAAAAGCTGCACGGCGCTCTTCAAAGTCAGCTGTGCTGCTCTCGCTGGTGTCACTGCACACGCTGTTCTCGCGGCTGCGGGACTTCAAAATGGACTTGCGTGGTATTGGCTCTCCATTCACCAAGTCCACAAACACCCTACAAACAAGCACTGTGTTAAAGCTGAACCGATAAAAACAAACAAGCGCTACAACACATCAATAAAAATAGATGAATGATGTTTCACAGTAGGCTGTTACCTATAAATGTCTGCCGGGCTTGTGAACTTGTAACTTTCGTGAGGAGAATGGCCGTTAGTTTTGCCACTTTTCTTTTTTCGTTTGGCTTGCGCCTTTTGTTCAGTTCTTTGACTAAATTTTAGAGTGGTGTTCTTTCCTGTATTGATTCTGACCTTCATAGGGAAAAGGGAAGACGAAAAGAAAGAATTATGCAAATTTTTAAGACAGGAGTTATACTACGTTCACTCTTATGTTTACAAAGGGTGCCTTTTTAATTAAAAACAAAAACTGTAATATTGTAAAAAAAAAAGAAATGAAGTCAGAATTGCATGATATAAACTCACATTCATTGATATATATCACGCAATTCTGAGGAAAAAAGTCAGAAAGGTGTGTTTATATCTTGCAATTCTGACTTTATTTTTCAGAATTGCGACTTTATTGCTATATTTATCGACTATATTTTGTGATATAAACTCACAATTGCAAATTATAAGGTCAGAGTTGCAGAATATTAACTCGCAATAGTGACTTTCTCTCGCAAATGCATATATATATATATATATATATTCTCAGAGTTTTTCTCAGAATTGAGTAATGCAAACTCAATTCTGAGAAATGAAGTCAGAAAGGTGTTTATATCTTGCAATTCTGAATTTATTTTTCAGAATTGCGACTTTATTTCTCATAATTGTACATTTATATCATGCAATTCTGAGGATAACGTGGGAACAGTGAGTTTATATCTTGCAATTCTGACTTTATTTTTCAGAATTGCGAATTTATATAACGAAATACTGAGGAAAAAAGTCAGAATTGTACATTTATATCTTGCAATTCTGACTTTATCAGAATTGTGTGATATAAACTCACAATTGCAAATTATAAAGTCAGAGTTGCGGAATATAAACTCGCAATAGTGACTTTTTCTCTCGCAAATGCAAGTTTACATCTCGCAATTCTGACTTTATTTCTCAGAATTGCACATTTATATCATGCAATTCTGATGAAAACATTGGAATAGTGAGTTTATATCTTGCAATTCTGACTTTATTTTTCAGAATTGTGAATTCCTATAACGCAATACTGAGGAAAAAAGTCAGAATTGTGCATTTATATCTTGCAATTCTGACTTTATTTATCAGAATTGTGTGATATAGTTATATTATATCATGCAACACTTGGATTAATTCACAATTGGGAATTATAAAGTCAGAATAGTTTATATCTTGCAATTCTGATTTTTTTCCCCCTCAATTGCAACAGTTTTTTAGAATTGCGAGTTTATATTTCGCAATACTGACTTTTGTACTGTAAAACTGTAAATTTATAATCACACAACACTGAGGAAAAAAAGTCAAAATCATGAGTATATCTTGCAATTCTGACTTTATTTCTCAGCATTGCGACTTTATTCCTCAGAATTATGATTTTATATCTTGAAATTCTGACTTTATTTCTCAGAATTGCAACTTTATTAAAATTTCCGATTTTATTTTTAACTGTGAGAAAGTCAAAATAGCGAGATACAAACTCAGAATTCTGACTTTTTTCTTACAGCTGCGACTTTACATCACACAATACTGACTTTATAACTCGCAAAAACAGACATCTTTTGTAACATTATCTAAAAAGGGTTTATGCAGCACTCGACTAACCTTTTTGAATTCCGCCGTATGAGAAAAGTAGATAGTTGGAAGACCATTGCCTGTTTCCTCATCACAATCTTCCTCATCCTCAGGGTGCGAGCCATTAGTGCCGTTCATCTGACTCGTGATAGATGACTGTACCCAGCCATTTTCCTTCTGATGGCCATTAACCTGGACATCGCTGCCACCATCTGCTTCCTTCTCTTCCTCTGAGGAGGAAGTGGTGTCTTCTCCATTAGTGTCTGTGCTGTCCAATCTAGTATAACAGGTGGGAAAAAATAAACCAAATCTATAAGCATACTATTAAAAAGTTTGTGCAACAGCTACTTTTTCAGTATTTAGCTAAAGATACAGAAGCATATGTGGTATGATATACAGGGTTTCTACACTTTTAGATCAATGCATTTCCAATGACCTTTCTATGAAGTGTTTGATTACCGGATAAGATTAGTGGGCATTTCTTTTATAAAAATATGTAATTGGGATATCTGGGGTTCATTTCCATTTTAATGCTATACTTTATATATACACTTTATATAAACTGCTATACTTTAGGTCCAACTTGTAGGAAAACGTGTAGAAAAGTAGGAAAGTCACATGATCCTTCAGAAATCACTAATAGGTTGATCTGGTGCTCAAGACACATTTCTATTATCATCATGTTGAAAACAGTTGTGGTGCTTCAGAATTTTGTTGGAAATTCAATATTTTACCGGTATCTCTCATCCTGAAGTTCCTCCTCACGTTCTAGTTCATCAAGTCGAGCCCACAGCTCCTCCTCTGACAGCACCCCTGTTTTTCTCTCTTCGTCGTCTTCTTTCTTCTCCTTGTCGTCCTCCAGCTCCAACAAATACTCCTGCTTAGGCTTAGAGTTGGGTTTGTGGGCCAAACGTTGTTTTCCTGTGGAAGCACAATAGGGGGTAAATCATCAACAGAAGATAAAAACAACAACCTGACAACACAAAAGCTAGCCTGAAAACGAGAATTACCTTTGGTAACGTCTTCCTCATTTATAACCTTTTCTCTAATGTCTACAAAATCTCCAGTATCCTGTACAAAAAAAAAAAAAAAAAAAAAAAAAAAAAAAGAAGAGTGGACGTGACTGTTTTTTTTCTCCAGAGAAGGAAGCATCAGTATAAGGTTTCCCACAGCAATGAGGTCAGGACACTTACGCCAGTCAATTTTTCAAGATCATCTGTAAAGTCAGCTTTGTTTTGAAAGTTCTTCATCACTTTCTGTAAGTCATCTAGTGCATTTTTGACATCTAAAAAAAAAATGGTCAAGGTCAAGATGTGTGGATTATTCCTAATTGGTCAATGGAAAATATTAATAGAATAGAAATGAACTCACGTTTCTTTCTGTGTTCCACAAGATCATCAGCTTGTTTGGCAGAACACTTTGCAAACCAGTTATCCCCGAGGAGCACTGTTAACTCATTAGTGTGAACTAGCTTTCCCGGCATGAAAGCCAAGGGACCAAATGGTACCTATCATGTTGAAAAAAAAAAAAGAAAAAACACCCAAATAATGAGAAAAATAAAGGTCACACAGGTTCCACAGCAACATTTGTTAAATTTTCTGTTATAGAGTGTTTTCCTGACATGTCATCAATCTGCCATATTGGTTGCACTGAACTTAAACAATGCCACTAAACTGAACGAAACTCGCAAATTTTGCTGATCATTACTGCTGAAAGTGTTCAATTTTTGTCATGTTTGGGCTGTACTAATTGGTCAGACCATAAAAAAAACATTTGGAGTACTATAGACTGCCAAAAGTTATAACAAATCTAAGAGAATAGTGTAAAAACCTGAGGAACAAGGCGTTTGTGTTTGGCCAAACTGAACCAGGATTTCCAGGGCAAGAATCTTGACAACATTTGTGTTTTTTCTTATAATTTCCAGTCAGGTAGGTGAAATATTAGGACAATATCTTAATTATATTGTATATAATTATTCTGTCAAAATATTTCACCCTTTTTCTGCTTACTAAGTCCTTCTCTATATGATTTAGCAGCTTACACACTTTTAGATAGCATAAATTCACAAAAAAACGTATTCAGTAGTACGTTAACAGTGCAATCCATGTTGTTGTTTAAACCCAAGTATCTCCAATATGACCAATATTTCCTAATCTCATAGAATAACAATGATTATTAAAACTTTACGGTTATAGTTATCATCCTTGATGTAAACAGGTTTTAAAACAGTGTGAGTTATACTCTGAGATAATTGAATATTTTGTTGCTCAGGCATTGAAAATATTTGTGTATCTAGATGTGAAGATTAATTTGGGCGCATCAGTAATAGAAAAGTGACTCCCTACCATAATATCATACGACAACTTGTCAGGCAAAGTCCTGAGGCGGTCTTGAAGAGATTCATAGTCATTTTCCACTTTTTTCCTGACAGTCAGAGAAAAAAATTAATCACTTAAAAGGAAATTGTTAGTTTGTTGACATTCAAGTTCTATTTTTGTCCTACCTACTGACAATCTGTTTAAAATACTGAAAAGGAACATAACAAAAGCCTGTCAAAACATGTGTCATCGCCATCAACATCTATATAGTGATTCACAGTATAAATAGCATTTCAATTCCAAATTTAAACGTTCAACAATCAACAAAAAACCAATGACAAGTTAAAACACAGCAATGAATATTACATTGATACTAATGTTATACATGTCTGAGAAAGCTGTTAAATTGCATGAGGACACTCACCAGTGCTCAATTTGACTTCTGCAATCTTTCACCACCTGTTGTGGAAACAGAAACAATCTGTCATTTCATAAACATTGAGATTCCTAAAATGCCAATGACAACCAGTGACAATCTCTGCTAAACTATTTGTATTATTCTGGTAATGTGAATCGGCCATTATATGGAGAGAGTGAATGGTAATCCTTAAAAGTTTCGCATGAGATTTTGAGACAAAAAAGGCATGTTTTTTGTCAATGTCAACGTTAAAATAATTGTCTGTAGACACACCAATTAGTAAGAAGTACTATTACACAACATGAAGCCTACTTCAAGTGCAGTAGGATTTTTTTGCACTGTGACATGAATTTCATAATATTTACCCTCTATTTCACATTACTTCAACGCAACTTGCATGCCTTTGAGGGATTTTTGGAACTCTTTTTTTAATCTCGTTATAGTCTCTTTACTGCAACTGAGTAATGAAAAGCCTCCTGTGTTTATGTATATAGGCCATAGAGAATTGGTCCAAAGTCAGAGTTGGAATTTCTTTGGGGGAAAAAACAAAACAAAACATTTTTTTATAATATCCAAGGTACACATTTCTAGTAACTGTGTGCAGTTAATTCTCATATTGTATTTTCATAAAGCTTTGGAATATTTGTCCTCTCCCCAAATTTGTCACTACTGAAAAACACAGTAATAATAATTTATTAGAAGGGTTATTGACCTATTAAGATTTTGCTTACATCTTTCTTGTAAATGTATTGTTTTCTATTTTATTAAAAGGTTTCCAGAGGTAAACCAATAACAATTGCAATTTTAACAATATTTCAAGTGTGATTTATAAGATTTGTTGTATTTTAAATCCAGTTTTTCTTTGTACAAAGGCAAAAAGTCAATAAATACAGATTTCAAAGTTGAGGATTCATTACTTTGAATATACATTGAACCAAAAACTATTATAACATCTTAGTTGATAATTCAGTATACTTTATTTTTGACAAAACAACTTTTAAAAACAACAATGGAAATAAATACAAAAATGATTTCAATATAATTTCCACAAGTTGAAGTTTAAGGGTTAGGGTTTGCGACAGGCACCTCTAAATTGAAAGGATTGGATTTTTTATATATTAAGCTTACTAGTCTTTTAAATGTTATTGTGGGTTTCAATAGATAATAGAAGAATCTTAGTAACATCTAAAATTTGAATACTTAAATGCCTTTTAAATGGGTTTTTTGGTTGTGGACCAGCAGATTGCACCAATTCTGTAGAATGGCCCATATATCATTAACTTTTTTAATTGAAGTAATAATAATGTTTTGGCATTACGAGAATTAACTTTAATGTACTTGAATGTCATGAAAATAAGGTCATAGTTCAAATCTTCTTAATGCTGCTAAAAGCAGGCTTAATTTTCCATTCGCAAAACATTAAGGTAATACTTTTTTACTTTTTAATTATAGCTTTAAAGTGCAACATGACCCAGTTACATCTTTAAGATATTCACCCACCAATAAAACAATATAAAGCATTCTAACAGCATGCACAGACATGCACTGTGTTGTTTTTCTTATATTCTCTCTTCCTAAAGACATGTTGCTGAGCGCAGTGCAACACAGAGGTTTCCAGATCTTTTAAAGAAAAATCCTCCACTCTTGGTGACTGTTAATGAAGCAGCTCAAATATATGGCCAGCCAAGTTTTCTCCTCCAACAATGTCAACACATAGGTTAAAAACACCGTTTGACTTTCACCAACTCAAAATAACATGCAAACATAAATAGGTCAGTTAACCCTTACCTTAATATGGAGTCATTTCACAGCATGTAAACTACCTACTGTACCAGTACTGTAAATTGCTTGCTGTTTGCATTTTGGCAACGCGGACCACATGTGCTGGAACAAAGAATGTATTTGCTAGCTACTATACATGAATAATTAACTGTTAACATAACTGAGATACAAATATGCACATGCTTTGAATTGCAAACTATCAGAAACACTCATGCCCCAAAAGAAAATAACAATTTCAATCAGCTAGCTAACAGCAACACGTGATACACAAAGAACTTTCCAGAGAACGAAACGCGTAATGCTGCGACCATACTGCGAAAACAACATAAACATAAACAATAAATAAATGCTGGTGCACAGACATTAAGCTTTAGGATAGCTGCAGGAATGCATTGGTGGTATATGAAATAAACATTACTCCTGACCTTTCTGTGCTCCTCTTTCAACCTCCCAACGCCTTGGGGCATATCTTTACTCCGTTTGACTTTCCCAGTTGCAGCCATTTGATCGTGCAAGGATGACATCCACAATAAAACAAAGCTTTTTTGTTGAAATATCCAAAAGACTGAATGCTCAGGGGTTTGAAGTCCTATAGAAATGTTTATGAATGCAATTGGATGTGTTGCACTCAATCTGTCGCCTCGTAGTCATAAATGAAGCAGAACAAGCGGTCCAGTATATCGAGATTGAGACCATTTCACACGTGCATGGTACGATGTCAATCCAATCCCAAAATTTCCTCTTGTTTACAATCCACCGATGGCCTGTTAGCCCTGCGCCATGTTCAACTAATCACGGATGTAGTACGTACTGTGGATCTCTCTCTCTCTCTCTCTCTCTCCCCCTACTACAACGCTGCAAACACGTGATCGGTCACTTCGCCTATTTATTTTCACTTTCATTTATGAATAACAAATACGAATGTTAAGATAAAAATCGTTTCTTAAACTATACATAGACTACAAAATAATTAACCTTATGTACAGGTAAGATAATGTCTGTGATGCTCCTGACTATAAAATGGTCGTAATGCGACATGAGTACGTTATTACTTATAAAGAAAAACTAAATATATCTATTTTTTTCAAATATTATTCATGAATAGTTCTGTTTATGGTAAGACGTGTTTGACCTAAGGAGTGTCCTTTTAACGTACGTGTAAACAATCCCCACGTTTTGCGTAACATTTTGAAACCGTACGAAACAGGAAGTTGTGAACGTCGAGGGAAATCTAAACAAAGTAAAAGACTGAAAGACTTCGGTTTAATTTTGTGTCAGTGTTTTTTTAAATATGAATGATGTATGTGTCTCATCTCAGCTGCTTATAATAAATCACAGTTTATTTAAACAACTCTTTAATTTTATTTTCACCCAGATACTTTTATTTTGAAATTGAGCGTTGGTGCTGTCAGTGTAACGTTTTCCGGAATGGTTTGTCCTCACATTGAAATGCTTCTTACTGCTTAAAGACATTTACACGTGAAATTCTAAATATTTATTAATATAAGGAATTATTACAGTGCTGGTGAGTACTGACACTTGCTCATAAAAGTGACTGAGTCGTTTTTTGTTGCTGTTAAATTCATTGTTTTGTCATGTCATTGAAAAAATGTTCATATATATATATATAACGTTAGAGCTAACGTTTGATAATTTATTTACTCCTTTTATTTAATATAGCTACTTTTTAAATGTATTATTGCTAAGATTTTTTTTAAAGTCTCCTGCTCACCAAGCCTGCATTTATTTTTAATCCAAAGTACAGCAAAAACAGTACAATTTTGAAATATTTTTTACTATTTAAAATAACTGTTTTCTATTTGAATATATTTTAAAATGTAATTTATTTCTGTGATCAAAGCTACATTTTTAGCATCCTTACTCCAGTCTTCAGTGTCACATGATCCTTCGGAAATCACTCTAATATGCTGATTTGCAGTTTAAGAAACATTTATTATTATTATTATTATTTAAAACAGTTTCAGGATTATTTGATGAATAGAAAGATCCAAAGATCAACGTTTATCTGAAATAAACAGTTTTTATAACATTATACACTATACCATTTGAGTCAGTTTTATTTTGCAGGGATGCTTTAAATTGAAAAAAAAAAAGACATTTACAGTGTCACAAAAGATTTCTATTTCAGATAAATGCTTTTTTTCTGAATGTTCTATTAATCAAAGAAACCTGAAAAAATTCTACTCAGCTGTTTTTAACATAATAATAATAATAATAAATATTTTTGAGCAGCAAATCTGAATATTAGAATAATTTCTGAAGGATCATGTGACTGGATGCTAAAATGCTAAAAATTCAGAAAAAAAACTTTTGACTGAATGTAAAATTAAATGTGCTTAATAAGCCAAAATAAAGCTTGACTTATTCACTTTCTATCTGTTGACTTGACATGCTTTTTTTTTTTTTTTGTCCAGGTGGCAAGAGAGAAGCTTTTCAGTTAATCATGTTCAGGCACTGCAGGACATTCTCTCATTACGTCTTAAAAAGTCAAACAAATTATGTACTTTCAAAACCAGTTAGGATTCTTATGCCCTGGTCTACATTCACATGTTCTCATTCTACCAACATCAAGATGCGCTCCTATTTACAGTACATGAAAAGGAAAGTCAAAGGTGTACCGACTCCCCCATACAATCATGTGTGTCAGGTTGGAGACCCTGTGTTACGCTCACAGGCTGCGGCAGTGGACCCCAGAGACATTCAGGGCCCAGAAGTGCAGAAGGTCATTAAGAGCCTGGTCAAGGTGATGAGGAAGCTTGAGTGTGTTGGCATGAGCGCACCCCAGATCGGTGTCCCTCTACAAATATTAGCCTTGGAGTATCCAAAGAAAATGCTGGAGGACAGCTCAAGGGCATCTGTTGAAGCTCGGGGTCTGGTGGCAGTGCCTCTCATGATTTTTATAAACCCACAGTTACGTGTACTAGACGGACGCACTGTTATCTTCCAAGAGGCCTGTGAGAGCATCTGTGGGTTTTCAGCATCAGTTCCACGCTATCTCACTGTAGAAGTCTCAGGTAACAGTACTCTAAAATGTCAAAAACAAAAAAAAGTGATGCATATATATGTGACCCTAAATAAGCTTTGCATTGATGTATGGTTTGATAGGACAATATTTAGCTGAGATTCAACTTTTGAAAATCTGGATTCTAAATATTGAGAAAAATTGCCTTGAAAATTGTCCAAATGAAGTTCTTAGCAATGCATATTACTAATCAAAAATTAGGCTTTGATATATTTACGGTAGGAAATTTACAAAATATCTTAATGGAACATGATCTTTACTTAACATCCTAATGATTTTTGGCATAAAAGAAAAATAAAGATAATTTTGACCCATACAATGTTAAGACCTAAAGATTTAATTTCTGATGTTTTTTGAAGTATCAAATCTCAGAGGTTGTGTCTTCTTTCCAAAGGTCTTAATGAGAAAGCGGAGCCTGTCAGCTGGCAAGCGAGTGGATGGCCGGCCAGAATACTGCAGCATGAAATAGATCACCTCAATGGAGTGCTATACATAGATCGCATGGACAGTAAAACCTTCATCAATGTAAAATGGGAAGAGTATAATGAATAAAGCTTTGAGAACTTTATTGCAACTTACCATTGGAACCATCAGAGAAAATTTATGGGTTTTTTTTTTATCTCTCCTGTGTTATCTGAAACAAGCATTTTATCACATTTCACACCTATAAATGATTTCTCACACTGAGCATTTACAAACAAGATTAGACTTTGCCTTTCTGGATATCATAGGGAAATTAAAACAGTTTAATCTGTAGTAGTAGGCCATTTTTTGTAATATCCATCTTTTTCTTTAACACAGAAGTAATCATATGGGTGAGATTCCTAGTTCATTAGCCGCTATAGGGAAATAATAAGAAGAATAACAGTGTGTAGTAAATGGTAAAAATGTTTGCACTACAAACCAGTGTACTCATGATTAAGATAATACATTCAAATAATATAAGACACACCAATTTGCAATATCAAGCGGCAAAACCAGCTGTTTTGTACAGGTAAACAGCTGGACGCAGATAAAACCAGAAGCTAGACCCATAAAATGTAATAATGGTTGTGCCCACTCTTACAGAAAGAAAAAGGTAGATGGGGGAATGTATTTCCTCTTATTTCTATTCTGTTTCTAAATTTGGTTAAATGTCCAGGTTTTGGCTTTGTTTTCCTATTGGTTGTGACGGAAGAGTAGTTTGACCATTAGTGTGCAGGCATTGTACATAATCAACCAATCATGGCGTGCAAGAAGGTGGGATCTACAGAGAACAGTCAAAGCAATGCAAATACATGTACATTATGTATGGGTATAAGTAGTTTAGAGAGCATATCAATAGAAAAACAAAAACAAAACCTGGACATTTTAGGCAATTTAGAAATCCTGGATCCTGTATATACACTACCAGTCAAAAGTTTTTGAACAGTAAGATTTTTAATGTTTCTTAAAGTCTCTTCTGTTCACCAAGCCGAAGTACAGCAAAACTGTAACATTTTGAAATATTTTTACCATTTAAAACAACTGTTTTCTATTTTAATATTTTTTCAAATGTAATTTATTCCTGTGATCTCAAAGCAGAATTTTTAGCATCATTATTCCAGACACATGATCCTTCAGAAATCATTCTAATATTTGATTTACTGCTCAAAAACATTATTATGTTGGTAACAGCTGAGTAGAATTTTTTCAGTTTTTTTATGAACAGAAAGTTTAGAAGAACAACATTTATCTGAAATAGAAATCTTTCGTAACATTTCAATATACTGACTGACAAGTTTTTTAATGGTATAAAGTTACAAAAGCTTTTTATTTCAGATAAACGGTTTATCTGTCTATTCATCAAAGAATCCTAAAAAAAAAGTACTCAACTGTTTTAAATACCGATAATACTACTAATAAAATGTTTTTGACCAGCAAATCAACATATTAGAATGAATTCTGAAGGATCATGTGACACTGAAACCTGGAGTAATAATGTTCAGAATTTAGCTTTGATCACAGGAATAAATTACATTTTAAAATGTATTCAAATAGAAAGCAGTTATTTTAAACAGTAAACAATATTACTGCTTTTGCTGTATCTTATATCAAATAAATGCAGGCTTTGAGCAGAAGATACCTTAAAAAAAAAAACAAAAAAAACTTTTGACTGGTAGTGCATATGGTCACCTAATGTAAAAGTAATATTTAGAATTGAATTTGAATTATTATTAAGTACAAACATAGTTCTTTTTTTTAAGATACTTTATTTGTATATTACAAATCACAATAACAGATATGTACATTATATTTAGGAATTATATGGCAGTATATCACTTTAAACCACAGTGATTGTTTAGAGTTGTTGCTAAGACCCAAAACCATAATTTTTGAAACCACATCAATAACTGAATGCATCAAATATTGGACTGGCCATCACACAATCTCACTCATAACAGACAGTTATGAGCTGTGCTACTGTATAACATATACATTAGTAAGAGAAAGCCAACTCTACAGTGAACTTTGTTACTTTCCTGTAATACATACATAGCTCTTATCATTACATAAAGACACTGCTGATATCAAAAATCAAATGTGTAACATTGTTATGTTTCTATCACCTAGTATTTCAGATTTATTGTGCAAGTATCGAAATAACAGGCTTAATTTACAGATTAAAAACTCTTCAAACAGACATGGTCAACACGGACATGCAGTTGTTTTTAAACAGAGGAAGGTCTGATGAAAGACTTTCCACACTTACATAACATGGTATTTTTATAGCAACACAGTGTGCAACACACAGCAACACAATACCTGCATACCTGCAAGGTGCAACATTCAGAAGTGTAGCAGGTATCACAGTATTTTTGAACATTTCGTATGTTATGTTTTTGAGAGCACATCCAAAGGTCAGAACACCCAGAGAAATGAAAGACTTCACAAGTGAGGCATGCAGTTTCAGGCAAAGTTTGATTCGCCTTCAAGCAGCAATCGTGATACGGTATTGGTGCACAAGGTGTTTCGGAATCACCCATTTCCTGGGAGTACTGCGTATGATGTGCAGCAGAAAGGCATTTGTTCCTTTTTTGAGCATTCGCTTTTTCTCCTTGAGGGGGTTGTAATTTTCCCGATAGCTGAATGTTGTGTTGTAAATTGCATATTTTAATAAAATTACAGTTGTGTTCATGGATCAACTGGCAGTCATGGCACACCAAAAATGAATCAGAATTAGAGCCATCCATACAAAAATGGGTCTTCAGGGAATCTTTTGATTTTTCCTTGGCTAGTCTGTTCTGGTTTTGTGTTGAACAAAGCTCTTCAGCTTTCTCTGAGCATAGTGCTAAAATATGTCCTTTAAATTGACACTCTGTATACCGGGAACACAACATACTGTGAAAGTGTTTGCACTGCTCACAGTGGTATATATATAAAGGATTTGACATGATACAGCTGCACAGCACTTTTGATGCTTCTTGTTTCTGGGCATCACTCTCAGATTGATCACCAGATATGCTTTCCATTAGACCTGGATTGTTGAATGACCTTCCTTGCCTTGCATCCTCATTACTCCCCATGTTTGACAGTGAGGGCTCTCTCTGTAAAGGCTTGCTTAAAGGCTTCTCTTCTGGTTGCATATAGGAAGAATCAAGCGGCAGCCCAGTAGTGGACATCACATGAGAGGCATCTGCCTGCTCTGTGTACAAATCCAGCTCAGCATCCATGCCACCTGCCAAGACTGCATCTGAAACACTAGCAGCATCTGACTGTCTCTTGGTGTTCTCTAATGCCACCAGAACACTGTGGCCCGCCTGCCTCTCCTTAACTAGCTGTAGAGCCCACTCCACACTTCTGTCCACAGATCCCAAGGCTGAAATGAGCAGCTTGCACTCCATCCGAGCAGTGAAGAAGCCACATGCAAGGCTGAGTAAAAAATCAGCAGGAACCAGTTTAGAATTCAGCGCCAACTCTTCTTCCTCTTTAAGACTTGAAGCTTGGTATCCAAGTAAACCAAACAGCTCTTTAGCTTGCCGAAGTGTCAGTGCAGGTTTGATCGAATGGGTGAACATACCTGAAAACATCTGTTGGAAGAGACTATTTGTAAGTAGTGAAACAAACAAGACGTCATTGAGACTACACCAGTATTTCCACATACCTTCACAAGTCTGTACTCTCTTCTCCAAGGGTAGATGTACAGGTTCAACGCAGCGAGCTCCAACACTTCAAAGGCCTTGGAAAGTTTCTCAAGCCCCATTTGGCCAGTTTTAAAGGGAAACGCGTAGAGGGATTTTTCCATCACGGCCAGTGAATCTAATCCATGTTGATTGTGTATCTTCTGAGCACCGCCACTGCGAAGAAGGATCTCGACTTCCTTACAAAGTTCCTCATCCTTGCATACCAAACTTCGATCCCCCTTCTCAATTCGTTTCTCCAAGTTAGACTGGTACTTATTGATGAGACCATCCTCTGACTTTTTATGAGCAGAATTCATCCTGTAAGAAACAATATAGGAAGTTTTTATTTTATTTTATTTAACAAATTACACTACCAGTCAAAAGTTTTTGAACAGTAAGATTTGTAATGTTTTAGTCTCTTCTGCTCATCAAACCTGGATTTATTTGATCTGAAGTACAGCAAAACAGTAAAATTTTGAATTATTTTTACTATTTAAAATAACTGTTTTCTATTTGAATATATTTTATAATCTAATTTATTCCTGTGATTTTAAAGCTGAATTTTTAGCATCATTACTCCAGTCTTCAGTGTCACCTGATCCTTCAGAAATCATTCTAATATTCTGATTTGCTCTTTAAAAAACATTTCTTATATTTATTATGTTAAAAAACAGAGTAGGATTTTTCAGGTTTCTTTGATGAATAGAAAGTTCAGAAGAACAGCGTTTATCTGAAATAGAAATATTTTGTTACATTATAAATGTCTTTATAATTAAATAAAAGTATTAATTTCTATAATTTCTTTTGAAAGGTATAGTGTATAATAAATGCTGATCTTTGGATCTTTCTATTCATCAAAGAATCCTGAAAAAAACTTGATAACAATATTGATAACAATAATAAAGCATAGTTTATAAATTACATTTTCAAATATATTCAAATTGAAAGCAGTTTTAAAATAAATGCAGGCTTGGTAGAAGATACTTAAAAACATAAAAAATCTTACTGTTCAAAAACTTTTAATTAAACAAGACAATAATCACTTACAACAGGTGTACACAAACAACACAAGTTTCTATTCTGCACGATGACGTCATTTATACCATATGTATTCGGGTCGGGTGAAGACAAACATTAAAAAATAATGTCATCTAAAGATGTTATATCCATATCTAATTCGATTGAATTTGACCAAAAACTGAATATATATGGAAATGTAAACTATTAGAAACCACCTGTAATACTAGAAATCAACAGACTAAAGCGAAAGTGATCTTCGAAGAAAGATCGAAAGCACAGTCCTTCAGATTATCTTAAAACCACCGTCTTACACAATTCTAGTTATTAAATTGAGTTTTTTAGAAGTATTTTTAATGTATAGCACATTGTTGAACAATTAATAACAAACTACGCCAAATGTTTAAAGATTGTGTATCTCGTTGTCTTTTCAAAGCAAAACCACCGCAACTGATGTTTATTTCCCAACTGATTTGTTCAATTTAAATCAACAAAGCTATTGACACACTAACGCCGTTCATATTAAACTGTAACGAATCAAATAATCTAGATTTGTGAACTTACCTGATCGTTCAACGTCCAACACAAACAGCTTTGAAGAGCGTCGCTGTTCCACTGTGGAGAAACTTTTTTTGACATCACTTCCGTGTTCGGCTCACGTGAAGATTTTTAGGGCTGCTGTGTAGTCAAAACTAAATAAGTTCTTAACTAAATAAGTAAATAAAAATTAAATGAGTAAATATAAGTGTATAAAAAGAAATAAAACAAAAAGCAATAAAACGGTATAATTTTAGCAGTTTTTACAGTTTAATGATTTATTTTTATATACACTAATATACCAGTCAAAGGTTTTGGACAGTAAGATTTTAATGTTTTTAAAAAAAGTCTCTTTTGCTTATGAAGCTTGCATTTGATCTAAAGTCCAGCAAAATCAGTAGTATTGTGAAATATTTGTACTATTTAAAATAAATGCTTTCTATTTGAATATATTTTAAAATTTAATTTATTCCTTTGATCAAAGTTATATTTTCATTACTCCAGTCTTCAGTGTCACATGATCCTTCAGAAATCATTCTAATATGCTGATTTGCTGCTCAAAACACATTTATTATTATTATTATTATTATTATTATCAATATTTAAAACTGTTACGTGTATTTTTTTCAGAATGCTTTGATGAATAAATAGATTCAAAGATGAGCATTAATCATTCAGTCAGTATAACTTTATTTTTAATTATAGAAAGGGGGGGGGGGGTTATAGAAATTAATATTTTTATTTATCAAGGATGCTTTAAATTGCTTTAAAGTGATGATAAAGGCACTTATAATGTTACAAAATATTTCTATTTCAGATAAATGCTCTTCTTCTGAACTTTCTATTCATCAAAGAAACCTGCCAAAAATCTACTCAGCTGTTTTCAACATAATAATAACAATAAATGTTTTTTGAGCAGCAAATCAGAATATTACAATGATTTCTGAAGGATGATGACATTGAAGACTGGAGTAACAATGCTGAAAATTCAGCTTTGAAATCACAGGAATAAATTAAATTTTTAAAAATATTCAAATGGAAAACAGTTACTTTAAAAATGCAGGCTTGGTGAGCAGAAAAACATAAAAAATCTAACTGTCCAAAAACTTTGGACTGCTAGTGTATATGAAAAGTATATAGTATATAAATCTTGAGATCCATTCTTCTTCTTCCAAGTTTACTAAACAGAGGCTACTCTCATTTCGTGACTAAAATAGTGATTAAGTTTATACATTTTTTTTCGCAGTTAATACAACAAGTGTATATACCAGTGATAGTTCACAAGAGGGCGCTATAATATCTGATAGAAATTGTTGGTAATCAGTCAAAGCCCCTTTAAGCCATTCTATAGTCTTTGTAATCAGTTCTGACCCTTGTATCAACCATTCCTACTGACATGTTGATAATACTCTCATTTACTGCGATGTAAGTTTTTTTTCAGTCGCAACATTTATAATTTTCTTGAAAAATATTTGATTTGAAACTGTAATTAAATCGTGATAAAGGATAAAGGAATGCATAATTAGGTGGGCGTGTCATTGTGAAAGGGGCGTGGCATTCGTGCTGCGGTTTGATTTAAAGATCTTGAGCAGCAGGAGACATGAACCCCATAAACCATAATCAATCTCAGACGTCTGCACTGCTTCAGCGGTTGTGTGCGCGATGTCAAACGGGGACAGGGTGGTTTTAGCGCTCGGAGGAGCAGGAACTGTCGGCTCCGGGATAGTGAAAGCTCTCCTGGACAAAGGTAAGAGCATATTAAGTATTTACACTTATATATATATAAGTTATAACAGTAACTATTATTATTATTATTAGTAAGCAAATGAGACAACGCCCTCTGATTTTCTAAACATATTGGTTTCATTTTATATTAGATTCAGTGTAGTTATGATTAGCAAAACAATTATATATCCAGCTCTATTAGATGTTTTAGGTTAAATTCAGATCTCAATTCTGATTCTGTTATTTAATTCTAAATTAAATAATTCTTTTCTTTTACTTTAAATGATAAAAATACATTTCTTTGCATACATTTATTATTTTTTCTTAAGTTTTTATTGCATGTTTAGTAACTTTGTAAATGCATATTTAGGTTTCAAGGTTGCTGTGATCTCCAGAGACAGCAGCAAGTTGGAGAAACTCAAGGGTTTTGTTTCACCAAACACAAAAAATAACCTGACCACTTTAGTGGGGAATGTTGGTAAGTATCTTTTGCATTTTTTTCCTATCTTTGCAACTCTAGATATTTTGAGGTCTCATTGATTTGGGATTGCTTGTGGCTGATGAAATACGTTCCTAATCTATCAGGTTCAGAAGAAGGAGTAGAGGAGGTGAAACAGGCCTTGCTTAAGTCTGTGGGAAAGATTACAGATGTGGTGACCTCTCTGGGATTCAGCTGGTGGCAGGGAGGTCCACCTCACACCCAACCCGTTAAAGAACTGCAATGGGTAAGAGAGAAGCATTTACCCTTGCAACCCCTCTAGAATATTAAACATGATCCTTTTTAGTGATTCTTTATGCATGCTTAAACGTGGAGCTGAATAAATAAGCTTTCCATTGATGTACAGTGTGTTAGGATAGGACAATATTTGGACAAGATACAACTATTTGAAAATCTGGAATGAGGGTGTAAAAAAATCTAAATATTGAGAAAATTGCCTTTAAAGATTTCCAAATGAAGTTCTTAGCAATGCATAGTACTAATCGGAAATTACGTTTTGATATATTTGCGGTAGGAAATTTACAAAATATATTAATGGAACATAATCTTTACCTAATATCCTAATGATTTTTGGCATAAAAGAAAAATCTATAATTTTGACCCAATGTATTTTTGGCTATTGCTACAAATATACCAATGCTGCTTAAGACTGGTTTTGTGGTCCAGGGTCACAAATGACATTTCACCATCCACATTTTCCTCTCTGATCAACAGGTTATTGAGAATCTGCTTTTCAGCACTTTTGTGTCTTGGAAAGCGTTCTTTCCCCTGGTGAGAGATGATCCTAACTGCACCTACACGTTTATCACAGGTACATCATAATTTGTCCTGCAAAACATGTATTCAGGTAAAGTTATTTAGTTATATGTGGAAAATAATTGTGAGTTTACTAATAAGACAGTGTACATAAATGAGCATTTAAATATTCAGCAAATTCAAAACACAAATCAATAAAACAGAATCATTGTTTAGCAACTGCAACAATGCATGTACTCTTAAAAATAAAGGTTCTTTTTGAGCATTTACGGTTCCATAAAGAACCTTTACTATCCATTGAAACATTTTATTGCCCAACATGTTCTTTATAGTAGAAAACGGTTAGTCATGTTGTTAAATTGTTCTTCACGCTAAAAAGAAGTGTGACGAACATACACTGCCACTCAAAATCAGTAAGATTTTTAATGTTTTTTTTTTTAAGTCTCTTATGCTCATCAAAGTTCCATTTATTTGATTAAAAGCACAGAAAAAGTAATATTATAAAATAGTATTGCAATTCAAAATAACATTTGATTTATTTGAATATACTTTAAAATGTAATTTATTTCTGTGATGCAAAGCTGAATTTTCATCAGCCATTACTCCAGTCTTCAGTGTCACATGATCCTTCAGAAATCATTCTAATATACTGATTTATTACTTTTATTATCAATGTTGGAAACATTGCGTTAGCTTAATATTTTTTTGGAACCTGTGATGCTTTTTTCGGGATTCTTGAATGATGACGAATAAAAAGTTAAAAAGAACAGCATTGTCTAACAATATAAGTCTTTACTATGCCTTTTTATCAATTTAACACATCCTTGCTGAATAAAAGTATTAATTTCTTTCAAAGAGAGAAAGAGAGAAATGACTGACCCCAAACTTTGAACAAGGTGTTTATTGCTAAAAAACTGACACTGAATACTGGAGTAATGATGCTGAAAATTCAGCTTTGCATCACAGGAATAAATGATATTTTGAAGTATATTAAAATAGAAAACCACTATTTTAAATTGCATTAACATTTCACAATATCATAGATTTTTTTCTGTATTTTTAATCAAATAAACACAGCCTCGATGAGCAGATAAAGTCTACTTTTTTTATTTGAGCAGCAGTGTGTTTATATGGTTGCACAAAGATTTACAAACAAGATTTTTCTTCAGATTATAATATGGAAGCTGCATAAAAAGTAAGGAAAGGTAATTGCGTCATTTTTTTCTCACTATTCTGACTTTTTCTTCTCAGAATTGTGAGATATAAGCTAGCAATTAAGAGTTAGAAAGTCAGAATGGTGAGATATAGGCCTAAAGTCAGAACTGTGGGATGTAAACTCATAACTGCAAGAAATAAAGTCCGAATTATGAGATACAAACTCACAATTACGAAAAAGTCAGAATTGCAGGATTTAAACTCAAAATTGCCAAAAAATAAAGTCAGAATTGCGGGATATAAACTCACGATTGTGAGATATGAAATCAGAATTGCTAGATATAAACTCACAATTGCAAGAAATAAAGTCAGAATTGTGTGATATTAACTCACAATTGCGAGATATAAACTTACAATTGTGAGAATTAAACTTATAATTGCTAGATATAAACTCACAATTGCAAAAAATAAAGTCAGAATTGTGTGATATTAACTCACAATTGTGAGAAATAAAGTCAGAATCCCAGGATATAAACTATTACGAGAAATAAAGTTAGAATTGCGAGATATAAACACAATTGCGACAAATAGCCAGAATTGCGAGATATAAACTCACTTCAAGAAATAAAATCAGAATTACGGGATATAAACTCACAATTGTGAGAAATAAAGTTATAATTGCGAGAAATGGTAAGAATTGCGAGAATAAACTCACAATTGCTAGAAATAAATCAGCGGCAGTGTGTTTATATGGCTCCTTGAAGATTTACAAAAAAGATTTCTCTTCAGGTTATAATATGGAAGCTGAATAAAAAGTAAGGAAAGGTCATTTTCATCTAACAATTCTAACTTTTTTCTCACAGAATTGTTAAAAAGTTAAAAAGTCAGAATGGCGAGATATAGGCCTAGAGTCCGAATTGTGTGATGTAAACTCACAACTGCAAGAAATAAAGTCCCAATTGTAAGATACAAACTCACAATTAAAAAACAAAATTCAGAATTGCAGAATTTAAACTTAAAATTGCCAGAAATAAAGTCAGAATTGCACCATATAAACTCACGATTGTGAGATATTAAATCAGAATTGCGGGATATAAACTCGAAATTACGAGAAATAAAATTAGAATTGCGAGAAATAGAATTGCGAGATATAAACTCACAGTTGCGAAAAATAGTCAATTGTGAGAAATAAACACAATTGCGAGAAATTGTCAGAACTGCAAGATATAAACTCACAATTGCGTGAAATAGTCAGAATTGTGACATTAAATCAATTGCTAGAAATAAAATCAAAATTTGCAAGAAATAAACTCAACAATTGAGAGAAATAAAGTCAGAATTTCGGGATATAAATTCACAATTATTTTCTTCAGAATTGTGTTTGTATCTCGCCATTCTGACTTTTTTCTTGCAATTGTGAGTTTATATCACGGAATTCTGAGAAAACAAGTCAGAATTGTGAGATAAAAAGTCTAACCGTTAGGTTAAACTAGGTTAACCTTTGGAATACACTACACAACTTAAAATCTGAACAGATTTTACAAATGCTAGGAGTCATACACTTACCGACTTTGTAATAGTTGTCACAGAGGAAAAACTGGCCATCAAACATTAAATGACCCTTTGGAATCTACTTTTTAGTGTGTTTATACAGGCAGAGTGAGGTAATAACAGGTAAGACTGTACAATAAGGTCTCACTTGTTAACATTAGTTAGTGCATTACGTAACATGAATATATAATAATATAATATATAACATAATATATATATAACATAATATTTCCCAGGCTTACCCTTAAGCATTCTGCGTTTTACAGGAGGTGCTGGAGAGAAAGTGCTCATGCCAGGCACAGGGTTCCTGACTGTAGGAGCAGCCAGTTCTCTGGCTTTCTGTCAGGTTCTGCGTGAGGAGTACCCAGAAGTGCCATGCAAACTCAACCAGGTGTGTCTCATCAAACTCTCCCAAACACATCGATTAGCTCATGAGGTTATATTCCGGCCATGACTTGTACGCTCACTGTAGATGACGTGCTTAATTAAGTGTCATGAAAGTATTTCCTCATATTTGTTCCTCCATGATCTCCCAACAGGTGAAAATCAATACGGGTGTGGCGGCCCCAGAACGAATGGCCCCCGGGTACCTGAATCACTTGGATTTAGGGGAGGCCGTGGCTACGCTGATAGAGCGCCGCAACACGTCCCACACCGTCTTCCCCGTGAGCTCTCCTGCCGATCTAAAAACTGTTATCCTGGAGGGCCATCTGTAAGCAAGCTCAGTCAGATTTTCCTCTGCATCCATTTTATCCTGTTAGTATGCGTGTATTGTTTTATTGCATGACAACAAAACATTTCTGTATCAAAAATCCCCAGCTTTATCATAATACAGTCATACTCATTGTGCTCAAAACAAATCAATATAATAACCATTGGAACGGTACTGATGCTTTGAAGCGCAGCTGAGAGTAAACGCAGACCCAGATATGCAAGCTTGACATTGAAGAAGAGAGACACGTGTGAGAAGGGATGTAAAAACAAGCTTTTTTGCGGTTTGGGTATGAGAAAAAACATGGCAGGTTGTTGGCACACTTGCTTCCCCATAGCGTGACTCCCTGCCCTTGTTCACTCCAAACTTATCTGGCTGTTGCTTCCACGGCTCCAATTATTCCCAGCCGTGTGGCCCATAATAAGCGTGTGAGGGGGCAAGGGGTTCAGAAATGGCTGGACTCCAAACTGGAGGACATTTTTTCTTTGTTTGCCGTTATCGTGATATTTGCATAAACGCTTTAGCGATATGAATGTAAAATTGCCATTAAAAGAATTTGGATTCAATGAAGTGTCTAATAAAAGAAGGTTTTGTCAGTTGTGGTTAAAACGTAAGATTTTTCATCCTCATGTCATTCCAAACCTGTGTGACTTTCTCCTATGGAACAAAAAAAAATGTGTTTCTTTAAGAAGGTAAACACGATCAGTCAAAAGTTTTGGAACAGTAAGATTTATCAAGCTCATCAAGACTGCATTTATTTGATCCAAAATACAGCAAAAACAGTAAAAATTTGAAATATTTTTACTATTTAAAATAACCGTTTTCTATTTGAATATATTTTAGAATGCAATTTATTCCTGATCAAAAGCAAAAATTTCAGCATCATTACTCTAGCCTTAGTGTCACATGATCCTTCACAGATATTCACAAAATACACTATTAGTCAAAAGTTTTTGAACCCGTAAGATCTCTTCTGCTCACCAAGCCTGCATTTATTTGATCAAATACAGCAAAACAGTAAAATTGAAACATTTTTTCTATTTAAAATAACTCTTTTCTATTTGAATGTATTTTAAAATGTAATCTTTCCTGTGGTAAAATTTTCAGCATCGTTACTTCAGTATTAAGTGTCACATGATCCTTCACAAATATTCACAAAACACACTACCAAAAGTTTTTGAAAAGTAATAATTTATGATTTTTTTTATAAAGAAGTCTCCTTTGCTCATCAAGCCTGCATTTATTTGATCCAAAGTACAGCTAAAACATAAAATTTGAAATATTTTTACCATTTAAAATAACTGTTTTCTATTTGAATACATTTTAAAATTTCATTTATTCCTGTCATTTCAAAGTACTTTTAGTATCATTACTTCAGTCTTCAGTGTCACACGGTCCTTCAAAAATCATTAAAATTTGCTGATTTGCTGTTCAAGAATTTTTTATTATTATTATTATCATCATCATCATCAATATTTAAAAGTGGAGTAATTTTTTCAGGATTCTTTGATGAATAGAAAGATCCAAAGATCAGCATTTATCTAAAATAAAAAGCTTTTGTGACATAGGCTATACCATTCAAAAACTTGGAGTCAGTATATTTTTTTTTCAGGAAAGGAATTATAGAATTTAATACTTTTATTTATCAAGGACGCTTTAAATTGACCAAAAGTGATGATAAAGACATTTGTAATGTTACAAAAACATTTATAGCACATATAAAAATGCTTCTTCTGCACTTTGTTTATCAAATAAACCTGAAAAAAAAAAACTACTAAAACCTACTAGTTTTTTTAAGAGCAAAACAGAATATTAGAATTACTTCTGAAGTATCATGTGACACTGAAGACTGGATTAATGATGATAAATATTCAGCTTTGAAATCAAAGGAATAAATATCATTTTAAAATATATTATTTTAAACCGTAAAAATATTTCAAAATTGTACTGTTTATGGCTGTACTTTGAATTAAATGAAATTAATCCAGGCTTTTTAATCAGAAGAGACTTCACTAAAAAAAAAAAAAGATTTAAAAAAATCGTACTGTTCAAAAACGTTTGACGGGTAGCGTAGGTTTGAAATCACATGAGGGTGAGTAAACGTTATGAGTTCTCAGACCAAAAAGTGTGCCATTCCATTCACACCACTAAAACATAGTCTCCGTTACTTGGTTCAATATTTGTCTGAGTGAAATCAATTCAAGGGTGCATTTATATTGTGTGTCCAAGGAAATTAAAATAAAAAAAAGAAAAATCTCCCAGACTCCTAGTTTCTTTGAAGTAGTAACCAACGTGACATGAGCCGCAAACCCAAAGGGTGTGTGTGATATGACTTTAGCTGCCTGGACTTCATTAAAATCTGGCTCGGAGTTCTTATTTCAAAAATAGTTTGGGAATTGAAAAATCTAAAACAACAGAAAACAAAGTATCCACTCTAGCAACCAATAATGTCCCTTTTCGTGAGACGGCACACGTCGAGTGCCAAAAAGACATTGCTTCTCATCAATATTTTCACTCTAAAGTCATACTTGAAAGGATAGCTCACCACAAAATGAAAACTAAGTCATTATTTATTCACCCTCATGTGATTCCAAACCAGTGTTATATTTTTTCCTTCAGTGGAACACAAACAGATATTTTGAGGGTGAGCAAATGACTATTTTCATTTTGGTGACTTTTCAGTTAAAAACATCTTTGGTCATCCATCTCTATAGATCAAATTAAACGCATACAGATCAGCGTTTGCAAACTTTCTCTAACTGCTCTCGCTGTGTTTTGGTGTTTAACCCCCAAGGCTTGTCACAGGTTATTTTGGGTGCCAGCTCCAAAACACAGACAGGAATTGGGGCATTTATGTAGAGGGACAAGACAAGTGGACTGGAAGAGATTTAAAAGGCCGCCCGTAGACAAAGTCACACAGTGAAGCCATTAGAGTAATCATCATCCACACAGAGGGTATTCTAGGACAGAGGTTAAGCCTCCTGATTCAGAGTGGCATGTTTTCTCCTTCGGCCTGGAAACTTTCGAAGCAATCCAGCCATCTGCCCATCAGGCGACTCAGGCCCCCTTCTGAGCAATCGCTTCTCACAGCGATTTCCTTGATTTTAAATTTCACCTATTGATGAAAAGGTGGTCAAAAGCATGGAAGAATGAGGAAATTAAACTAGAAAAAGGGTTACATGTCTTTATTGTTAGAAAATTCACATGCCATGCACTTTTAAACCATGCCCATGTGCATTATCCAATCTTAATGATCAGGTATGAAGACCTTGGGAAGGTTTTGTATGAAAATACATGGCTGCTGAGATTCAGGCTACATTCATCAATTAACATTACATTACAAACATTCAGCTCAAACAAAACATATAAATATTATATTTACGCATTTGCACACATTATGCCTATTTTCTATTCAAATCCCTCAACATCAGTAACATCAGAGTTAAGAAAGTTCAGCAGCATTACTCTCTCGCACATCCACAACTTTTTTTTTTTTTTTACATTGATTTAGCTTCTTTGACTATTAGAGTTTATTTAAATAACTAGTTAAGATATTTTAAAAAAAAAAAAACAGATAAAACCTAAACTGCTTAACAACATGATGCCTGTTCTGTTTAGTGCTATACTACTTGCAAACAAAATGCACAGCTCGGAGTACTTAAAAAAAAAAAAAAAAAAATACATCGGAGAACTTGTTTTGACAATTAAGCTCAAAATGAATAAAACTCCGAGCTAAAATAATACAAAACTCTGAATTAGTGTCTCTTGAGATTGTTTAATAAATAGGGGGTTACAGGATGACAAATGCTAGTAGTGCTTTAGTCTTTCAGTTACATTGTAAAATTCTCTTGGAAATATATTCGGACAAGAAAATAAAACTAGAAGGTCAATGGGATTAGAATTTATTTACACACATTAAAAAAAAAAAAAAATAGATATCTTAACTAACCTTTTCACAATCCTTTCCGAATAGCCTTCTCTGACATCTGGCTCATTTCGTCTCTCATAAATATTTTTTTTTCCTTTGGCTACGATACTGATCTCACTTCAAACCACATTCGGACCAACCTGCCTTGTACTGTCCAAACGCAGCCAATAACCTTTTCCAGTTCCTTTCCAAAGCAGTAGATGGGGAAGATTTGAACAGAACTGAAGTCTGGCCTGATTTGGGACTAAACAGGCTGAGCAGAGGAGATGCACCAACTCCTGAGGACTGTCAAACATGAGATCTTTCCGTTGGCTAAGGCACCTAGAACCAAAACAAAAACAGCTCTAATTAAACAGGATGAATGAGAAAGGTTTTAAAGGGACAGTTCATGCAAAAATAAGAATTCTGTCATTAATTACTCAACTCTGTGTTGTTCCAAGAGCTTTGTTCATCTTCAGAACAAATTAAAATGTTTCTGATGAAATCTGAGAGCTTTCTGATCCTGCATAGACGTTCAAGATGAACAAAAGTCTTACAGGTCTGATACAACATGAGGGTTAGTAATTAATGACAATGTTCATTTTTGGGTGAACTATCACTTTAAGAGCAGAGACTGTTAGAGAAGCAAAACCAAACAAAAGTGTTCTGCATCACTTTGGCAGAGGCAATACATTTGTTTGACATTTTGGCATGTTTCACAGTCTTCATTGGGTAATCGAATTAGAACTTAAGCTACCATAGACTATCATTATTTCTGTAACAAGACCTCAAATAGAAGCTTCCCTACGTGGGCAAAAACAAACAGCAGTCTTTCACTTTAAGAAGTTCAAAGTTCAGCAAGTTCAATGTAATTTATCTATCAAGGTAAGAGCAACACATCTGGCTGTGATCCAAGGGTGCCGCCCAACTACTCCTTGTGTATTTGTTTTATTCTAACTGTTCAGTGATGGATGATGACGAAAGAGGAATGCAACATGCAACAATTCAACATGGGACGTTGTAGATGTAAGTGACAACTGTACAGACATTGTGCTCTGCAAAGTTAAATGTTTGGATAAAATGGGATAACTGTGTCACTTCTGTTCTAATGAGGCGGAACAATGCTGTCTGACAGAGTTAGTGGTTTAGTTCATCTTTCTCTGACCCACCATATGACTCAGTCCTTACTCAGCTGAAAGATAACGGTAACATTTTATAATTACCGTCATTAATAAATCATTAACAAACTTATATGATGCTTAATGGATCATTAGTTAATATCTATACAAATAGCTAAAACAGATAATGTGCTTGTTAATGTTTACCAATAAGCTTATCAAACATTACCTAATGATTAACATTATTATTTCATGTACAGTAGAAATCAAAAGTTTACATACACCTTGGAGAATCTGCGAAAAGTTAATTATTTTGCCAAATTTAGCAGTGACCTGAATAAAACATTTCACAAAGTATATTCAAAAAGAAAGACAGAAAGAAAGGACAGAAAGAAAATGGATAGAAAGAAAGAAAGAAAAGACAGAAAGAAAATGGACAGAAAAAGACAAAGAAAAAGACGGACAGAGACAGAAAGACAGGCAGACAGACAGAATAAAAAAGACAGAAAGCAAGAAAAAGAGAGAGAAAGAAAGAAAGAAAGAAGAGAGAGAAAGAAAGAAAGAAAGAAGAGAGAGAAAGAAAGAAAGAAAGAAAGAAAAAGACAAAGAAAAAGACAGAAAGAAAGAAAAAAGAAAGAAAGAAAGACAGACTGTCAGAGAAAGAAAGACAGTCAGAGAAAGAAAGAAAAGAGACAGACAAATAAAGAGAGACAGAAAGCAAGACAAGAAAGACCGAGACAAAAAGAAAGAAAGCAAGAAAGAAACAAAAAGAAAGACAAAGACAGACAAAGAGAGACAGAAAGACAAAGACAAACAAAGAGAGACAGAAAGAAAGAGACAAAAGAAAGACAGAAAGCAAGAAAGAGACAAAAAAAATAGACAGAAAGCAAGACAAAAAGACAAAGACAGACAAAGAAAGAGAGACAGAAAGACAGAGACAAAAAGATCGAGACAAAAAGAAAGAAAGAAAGAAAGAAAGAAAGAAGAGACAAAGAAAGAAAGAAAGAAAGAAAGAAAGAAGAGACAAAGAAAGAAAGAAAGAAAGAAGAGACAAAGAAAGAAAGAAAGAAAGAAAGAAAGAAAGAAAGAAAGAAAGAAGAGACAAGACAGAAAGCAAGACAAAAAGAAAGAAAGAAAGAAAGACCAAGACAAAAAGAAAGAAAGAAAGGAGACAAAAGACAGAAAGCAAGAAAGAGACAAAAGAAAGACAAAGACAGACAAAGAAAAAGAGACAGAAAGCAAGACAAAAAAGACAGAAAGAACGAGACAAAAAGACAGAAAGAAAGAGACAAAAAGAAAGACAAAGACAGACAAAGAAAGAGAGACAGAAAGACCGAGACAAAAAGACAGAAAGATCGAGACAAAAAGAAAGAAAGAAAGAAAGAAAGAAAGAAAGAAGAGACAAAAAGACAGAAAGCAAGAAAGAGACAAAAGAAAGACAAAGACAGACAAAGAAAAAGAGACAGAAAGCAAGACAAAAAAGACAGAAAGAACGAGACAAAAAGACAGAAAGAAAGAGACAAAAAGAAAGACAAAGACAGACAAAGAAAGAGAGACAGAAAGACCGAGACAAAAAGACAGAAAGATCGAGACAAAAAGAAAGAAAGAAAGAAAGAAAGAAAGAAGAGACAAAAAGACAGAAAGCAAGAAAGAAAGAAAGAGAAGACAAAGACAGACAAAGAAAGAGAGACAGAAAGCAAGACAAAAAGACAGAAAGAAAGAAAAAAAGAAAGAGAGAAAAAGAAAAAAGAAAGAAAGAAAGAGAGAAAGAAAGAAAGATATTTTCATATAAATGAATTGGGATAGTAATATGTGAAGTCTACATGTAGGTAGTTGTGAGTCTGTGTGTATTACAGAGGATAAACCTGAAATTATATGATTGGCTTTACCTACATCAGGTGGGTTTGGCAGCCGGGGGCGGAGCCCCACCCAAGGGCAATGACTCAACGTAGGTCAGCGCGCTCTGCATTGACGTCAGGCAGTACCCTTCCTCTCCGATCAGATACCTGTACACATAAATAAACACTTCATTAGCGCTTCTGCTCACAAGGGACAACAAGATCTCTTCCACCGAGGGTCAACTTCGACTGAACCCATCTGCTAATGAGACTAAGACACGAGATCAAGCTGAAGCCAAAAGCCAGTGTGTAACATGTTGGGGAGTATGATGAGAGAAAAGCAAGCAAGGGAGAAAAGAAAAACCGTATTAGATCATTGTTAATTAACAGAAGTTTACACAATCATTTTGCACCCTCAAGTCATTTTAAACCAGTGCCATGAAGTCATATTTAATTTGAGACCTGCATGAGGTGCAGATTATCCAGCTTAAGTTTGTGTAAAAAAACAAAATCTCTCAAATAAGTTAAAGTGACAGTTCACCTAAAAATACAAATTATCTGAAAATTAATTCACACTAAGGCCATCCAATATGTAGATGAGATTTGTAGAAATTTAGAATTACATAACGTGCTCACCAGTGAAGTGAATGGGTGCAATCAGAATGAGAGTCTTGATCTGTGCATATTGCTTATTTCCCCTCTGATTACGATTACTTTTTCCACTGGAAAGGACTCATTTTAGCTGGAAGCAATAATTTGAATTTAATTTTCACTTTACAAGATATTCATTGATGGATTTGAGTCGTGTGGATTACTTGTGGATTATTGTGATGTTTTCATCAGCTGTTTGAAGTCTCATTCTGACGGTACCCATTCACTGCAGTGGATCCATTGGTGAGCAAATGACGCGATGCTAAATTTCTGTGGCCTAAGAGATGGACTATTATTTTACTATACTTTAGATTATAGTTCACAAGCAGTATATACACTACTTTATGACACTTTTGAATCCTGCGACTATGAACAGTCGATGAAAAAAAATGTTTCCTGTTTGTTTAATGTCAAAAATAACAGCAAATTTGGAATGTCACGAATGATGACAAAATTGTTTAGTGAGCCATCCCTTTAAAACAGTCTAAGATGCATGTATATAGTCCTAATTAAACAAAACCTGTCAAATGCGCTTGAGAATGAGAACACTTCCTATCACAACTTTCCTCACACGCTCCAGAGCTCCACCCTCAGTTCCAAGCCACCGAGCAGCATAAACATCTAAAGAGATTTTATTTGTATTTTTATAGGGAGAGAAAAACCCAAACCAGAATATCCCCAACATTCCATGTTAAGTGCCAATCTAACCAGCCTGTAAAAGTGTCCAGTTTTATACTGATAAACAGAGCTTAGGGCTGTGGTCTGAGTAGACACGCAAAAGTACAGCGCAGGAGGGGTGACATGAATACCCACAACGCCGCTCAGGAAACAGGTCAAGCGGTCACCTAAACCAACCCGAGATCTCACTGTTGTGATATCCTCTGCTCAAAACAATACATGTAAACATGAAAGATGGCATCAAAGTTGAACTCGTATTATGAACTGTAATGTTTGCTTTACAGGTTTATTCCAACATGTTTAGACCGGAGGGTAAATACTTGTGCACAAAATCTGAGGCTGTGCAATAGATGAGATTTCGATTTTTTATAACAAGTGAGGTCGTGTTCTGTCGATACTTGATGCATGCCCAAATGACAGCGAGACTGGCACTTAAAAAAAGATATGACAAGCCAAATTTCCAAACAGCATCTTCTACCTCACCATTACCAACAACTGATGCCAAAAATTTGACAGACTGTCAATGAGTTTTAGAGGCTGAGATATGCCATTTTCTATTGCATAATGTCAGGTTGTAAATGCAAAGTTCAACCCATTATAACAGTAACAATTAACTCACAGCCATATAGGCATCAACAATCGACTAATCGATTCAAAACACCAGTACAATCTTATTTTCTGTGTATTAAACCTCTAACAAAGTCATATCGAAACATTCAGAAAGAGCAGTTTATCATGTTTAGATATAAAACAGCTTCACAGTCTTTTCAAATCACACAGTATTATTTCTGTCTTACAATCATTCATTATCACAGAATTACCAGGATAAAAGTTTGGATATAAACACTGATGTCTATGGTAGCAATCAAAACGGAGCAAATCATCTTTTGAAAGTATTGTGTTCATTACTCTTTTACAATTTTTGTGTTTGCTATTTATTTGATAGTTTCATGCTACACTAGCAGTCTACCCTACTAAGTTTTTTTTTTTAAGAAGTTTCTTCTGCTCACCAAGCCTGCATTTATTTGATCCTAAGTACAGCAAACAGGGTTTCTGCAGATATGAACAAGTGAAATTTAAGACTTAAGACCTTTTTAATACCACCTTATATGAAATTTAAGACCGAAACCTGTAATGGAAATAGATATTATATTACATGCATATATGTAATATTTAATGTGTTTAATGTAAAAAGTAAACGCAATTTCATGGCTGTCATAAATTAAATTTATTACTACGATATACAGTGAACTTTTCATATCAGCAGATACTATTCCACATAAATATCCCCATAAAAGTACCACTAGAAATATCTGATGTAAAAAAAAATTCTGAAGCAATATTTTCATCAGTGCTCTATTAGCTTTGACATCTTAAATCTGCATATTTGATTTACCTTTATAAAGGCCTTTTTTTTTTACTTTTGAAATGCATGCATTACCTTTGAAATTTATTTAATGAATTTATCAATAAATTCTAAATGGCTGTTAGCAGTGAGATTACATAATTTACACTGCAAAATTAAAAGTGAGATTAATGTTTTAAATACATTTATTGATTTATAAATATATAAATTAGAAATGTTGGGTGTGGAGGCATACTTTTAAACACACTAAACTACCAGCAGGTGGCGGTAAGTCACTTCATGAGCGAGTTATTTCAACTGATTCGAGCAAAACGCTGAATCATAGCAAAACGTTGCTAGGAGAATGCTTCTGCTAATGTTGCATATTGTCTAATATGTAAGTAACTACTTGACTAACTACTTTTTTATTGAGCTAAAATTAATGTAACATTTGTAATTGTGAGAATTTTTAGCAAAAAGCTCACTTGGTATATTACTGAACTATATCATGTTATAAATAAACTATAGATTTGAAATTTTTACCTCAGTGTGTTTCTTTAGAGTGCAGTTACATTCATTTGTTTTAAAGTATGTGACAAATAGACCAGAAATACACTATCCATTATCAATTTCTGTTTGTGTTGAATGTATTAAAATATGAATCTTTCTTGCCTTTGGATGCTTCACTAGTTGTTTTTGTCACTTCAGTTTTAATCAGGCGGTTTGTTCGGTCGGGCAAGTAAAAAAAAAAACATTTTAAAAGTATTTCGAAGGCTGGCGGTCAGCTAGCTCGACCTATATTTATTATTATTATTGATAACATTATATACAGAAAAAGGTAGTTTGACCTGTATTCTGCTACTGCGATTCTGTCAGTAACTTCCGCAGGGGGAGAAAAAAATCTAGTTGTTAGCAACTGGCCTTAGCCAAGCCCTATATTCAGTTTTTTTCAAGCTAAGTATCGCTAAACTTGCACTTCCCCATAGCTAAAAAGTTAAATCCATTTTACTTCTGCGGTACAATCCGAGAGAGACTCGCGGCAATAACAGAAAGCTGATTGGCTATTACATGCTGGTCTCATTTGTAGTTTAAATACAGCAAATTATATTTGGAATAGTGAAATAAAGAACTACAACACCACGGAAACAACAAAAAGAGAATTTAAATGAGCATTAGAGGTAGCGTCACATGGACATCGGAAAAATAAGACCTGTGTAAAATTATTTAAGACCTAGAACAGCGAATTTAAGACTTTTTAAGGCCTAAAATTTTGATTTTTAAATTTTAGACTTTTTAAGACCCCGCGGAAACCCTGAGCAAAAACAGTAACATTTTGAAATATTTGTACCATTTAAAATAACGGTTTTCTATTAGAATAAATTTAAAATGTAATTATTTTCTGTGCTTTCAAAGCTGAAGTTTTAGCATCATTACTCCTGTCACATGATCCTTCAGAAATCATTCTAATATTCTGATTTGCTGCTCAAAAAACATTTATTATTGTTGAAAACAGCCAAGTAGAAGTTTTCAGGTTTCTTTGATGAATATAAAGTTGAAAAGAACAGCATTTATCTGAAATAAAAATCTATTGTAATATTATAAAAGGCATTTATCATCACTTTTGATCCATTTAAAGCATCCTTGCTAAATAAAAGTATTTATTTCTATAATTTTCTTTCCCCCCCAAAAATGATACTGTCTCCCAAGCTTTTAAATGGTAGTGTATAATAGTACAAAAGTTTTTTCGTTTCAGATAAATGCTGAGCTTTGGATCTTTATTTAAAAAATAAATAAATAATAAATAAAGTACTGGTTTTAAATATTGATAATAACATTTTCTTGAACAGCAAATCAGCATATTACAATGATTTGTAAAGGATCATGAGACATGGAAGATTAGACTAATGATGCTGAAAATGTAGCTTTGATCACAGGAATAAATTAAATTTTAAAATGTGTTCAAATAGAAAGCAGTTATTTTAAATAGTACAAATATTTCAATGTTACTGCTGTATTTTTGGTCAAATAAATGCAGGCTTGGTGAGCAGAAGAGAATTCTTGAAAAAACAAAAGCTTACCGTTCAAAAACTTTTGATTGGTAAAAAAGCTATTTTCTTGGATATAACTACCTATCAAAAGTAGAATGGTTTTCACAAAAAGCAAGCAGCACGATAGTTTTCAACATTGATATTTCTTGAAGAGCAAATCACCATTCTAGAATTGTAGTATCATGTGACACTAAAGACTGAATTAATAATGCTGAAATGTAGACTTAGATTTTAAAATACTAATTAAATAACTGCAGCCACCACGAGCATAAGAGACTTATTTTAAACCCACAAAGGATGGTAGTTAATTGCATAAAGAATTTTCCCCTTGGTTACCTGCCACTGATAACATGCTGCTTTTCACTTCATTCTTTATAATGTCTAAGAAGAGATTGACTACACAAAAGAACACCAAAAGACATGGCCTGGTGGGAGGCACATGCACATAGTAGGGAAGAATTGGGCCTTCTCTCTCTATTCTACACAAATTCCTGTGGTACAGCAAGTTCAGGTCATTTTTAGTTCATAGCGGCAGAAAAAAAAAATATATTGAAGACGCACCCTTCATGAATGAACTCTTCCAACGCAGCACATTCAGACACCAGCTGAGGCATTTCACTACGTAAGGCCACGAACGCCAGGATGGGCAACAGGTCGTCAGCACCTCTGAGAGAGACAAAATGAGAGAAATTAGATGTAGACAAACAAATCTAATTAAACTTATTTGGAGGATAAATTATTCTCAAGAAGAACAGATGAACCCTATGATTCGTGCGTTGGAGGGACGCTTGCGTGAGAAAATGGCTGGGTGTCCCCTTTCCTGCTGGACTGCAGGACACCTGATACGTTTCATACAGGTGAGAATAGCTCTGCATACCATCATCATCTCTGTTCCAACACAATTTCTCTTGCTATCAAAATAACGCTTATGCACAGCAAAGGCGTGCTGGGATGACGCGGCAGTTAGCCTGTTCAAGCCTGTTTGTCAAATTATGACAAAATCAGAGCATATTTGTACAGCTTTGTTTTCAGTGAAGGCCAACTTTGAACTTGAAGGGTGATGATGGTAATGAAATTTGTTGCAGCAAAAAAATAAAAATAAAAGAGAACTTAAAAAAAAAACAAAAAAAAAAAACAAGACGCATTATAGACCAATATGCCCCCTCTAGAGAATAGACAAAAGAATAATACAAAGATGGACAGGCATAGGAAATGACTGCTGTGCAGAAGGAAACAGCAATATGAATTTAAGTGCGGGTGAACAATATTTCAGAAAGGAGAAGAAAGTGAGCGAGAGAGAAAGAGGAGAGACAATGGAACAGAACAACCGAAAAAAAAGGGTGAGAATGGCTAAATTGTTCATGTTCATGCATGCATGAGGACATTCATTCTCCCTCACAACCAAACACAAACTTAAAAGCAAAACAAAGGCAGAATGTGCCTTGGCTGTGCTACCAGGGCAAAATCAGGACAAGTCTCACAATGACACATTTCCTTTCGGATCACTGATGCCTTTATAGCACAATCATTTTTAAACCAAAGTTTAGGCATGGAATCGAAAACACCCAAATAATGCAAACAAACCAAAACCGTTGGAGTTGGAAAGCAACAGGACATTGTTCTGGAATTAATTAATAAACATACGAATGGCCAGTATGACCAAACCATCTAATGGCAAAATCATAATTATATAACAATACAGCTTTCCAAAAAAAAAAAAAATAATAATAATTAATTAATAAGTTTCAACTAGACCATATAAATAACTGTATATAAATGCAATAAATAACTGTATATTATTTAACTTACTAACAAAAAAATTGAATAAAACATAAAATAGATGTTCAAAGATAATTTAATTATTTAACTGCAGAAATTAAGCCATTTTAAACAACAGATATTGTTACCATTATTATTTTAATATATTTATACAAAAATGTAGGGCTATAAAATTAATAGATTTTTATTTACGGGTTTTCAATTTTGGCTTCCAACAATTAAAACAAGATTACGAGGTAAACGATTGTGTCGCGTTCATGCTTGCACATCTTCCTTTAAAGTGGCGTGCTTTTGTCCCTCCTAAAAGGCTCAAACTTACATTCACATTGCAGGTAAACGTGGCCTAAATCCGATTTTTTTGCATACATGCGACTCGGATCTGTTTTTATTATGACAGTGTGAACAGAACAAACCGGATGGAATCTGATTTTCTCAAATCTGATTAATGCAACTTCTACTGAGCTGACTTCCACAGCACAAGCATAATTGCTTACTTTATGTCCTCAGTGTTTACTTCCATATGAAAGCGCACTGTGCAAGTGTTGCCAAGTCCACAGTTTTCCCGCAGAATTGGACTACTTTTTCCACTGTTGCCGCGGGTTGTTTTTCAACTCCGTAGGTTGAAGCGAACCCCACTAATGCAATATTTACATCCTGGAACGCAATTGGGTTAGTTTTGGAGTAGTTTTGAGAAGCATTTAGGCGGATTCACGGATTGTCGTGAAAACCTGGCAACCCTGTTCATATTGTTCTTTCGCAAATATGGGTCAGTTCTGATCAGTTCACACTGGAAATCTGATATTAGCCATGCAAGGCTCGCAGCCTTAATGTCCAAATCAGCTAAATGGGTAAAAATGTAGGTCTTATCGTCTTCAATCATTTGAGGACTTTCTTACATTATAAAATTGGTACCAGCAACTATGAAATTAGTGCCAAATCCATGTTCTACTTGTTTTCTTTTTATTTATTATAAAAAAAAGAGCCAGTAATACTAGCGATCCCTATTCTTTTTCCATTCTTTCGACTTTTTTAAACTTATTTTTAAAAAAAATGACCCTCTAATACCAGCGCTCACTATTCTTTCGACTTATTTTCTTTTAATTTTTTTTTTTTTTTTAAATGACCCTAATACTAGTGTTTTCTATTCTTTTTCTATTCAATCTACTTGTTTTCTTTTTATTCATTATAAAAACAAACAAACAAAACTTGCTATGTGTACTGCGTTAGACTAACCAAAACTTAAGACTAACATTTACATATTTGTGACCTTGGACTACAAAAACCAGTCTTAAGTAGCATGGTATATTTGTAGCAATAGCCAAAAATACATTGTATGGGGCAAAATTATTAATTTTTCTTCTATGCCAAAAATCATCAGTTTATTAAGTAAAGATCATGTTCCATGAAGATATTTTGTAAATTTCCTACCATAAATAACAACATAATTTTTAAATTTTTATTAATATGCATTGCTAAGAACTTCATTTGGACAACTTTAAAGGCGATCTTCTCAATATTTAGATTTTTTTGTACCCTCAGATTCCAGATTTTCAGGCCAAATATCCTATCCTAACAAACCATGCATCAATGGAGAGCTTATTTATTTAGCTTTCAACTTATGTTTTGACTACTTCTATTGTTAATAACCAACTGTTAAATCACTAAATGTAAATGTGATTTTTGCCATAATTGGGCATATACACTACCAGTCAAAGGTTTGGACACACTTATCCATCAAAGAGAATGGGGAAGTGTGTCCAAACCTTTGACTGGTTGTGTATATTTGATTAATTGAAAGTCACACTAGTGACAAGACTGTCTGCACTGGAAGCTTCTGTCTGCAACACAGCCTGCTTTTTAAATTACATCAACACGGATATACTTATAAATAGCACAACAAACAGCACCAGTTGATACATTTCACATCAGCTAAATGTTAATTCCTAAGAAAAAAAACAATTGTGAGTCATTGTATAAGTGTTGCAAGACAGTGCTCTAAAAACAAGCATCTACATCAGCCGTTGTCATGGGCCGCCAAACCGCTGAGCATGTGCGTCACCAGCGAGCCACCGCTCTGCTGATGCAAAGAGACATGTAGAGATGACTTAAGTGTTCAATGTACCCCTGTTTCCTTGAATCAAGCAAGAAATCAAGAGAAAAGGATGAACAGGCAGCTTGTTTTGATGGGTGTGGCAGGGCCACAAGGTTACAGGCCCACATAAAATCCCAAGCGCAGATGCTAGCGTGAGCACTCACTTTAACGTATCTGAGACAGGAGGAAATGTGGGATGTTTTCCAAAAGAGTAAAACAGATGCTGAGGTCTGTGAACAACCACAGGGAATCTGAGCCAAATACACTGATTCCGATAAACCTAAATAAACCCACATTTTTAGAAAATGCGTGTCATGAAGATGTTACTCTGGTGGAACACACCCGTTCACACCCGCGTTTTACAAATTCATTGGCCAGAAGCTGTGTGAACATCTCATAAACTAGAGTCACAAGTCTCTATTTGCAATAGATAAGGCTCACTTTTGGTTATCACTTGGTCAGTTTGACTTGAGCTAAGCACTTCTACACTCAGACCCTCTCTCAAAGTGCATCAAGGCCAAAGTCTGCTCCAGACAGGGCGACCCACTTAGAGAGGAAATCAGCTCCGAGCGCCCCGCGGGGTCCAGAGGGTCAAGACGGCACCCCTGCTGAGCTTTGGCCTCCGTGAGGTCTGATGAAGTCTGACACAAGGCCAGCGGACAAGCATAAAGTTCTTTCATGACTTGTTCTACTTTTTTGAAGCTTCACAGGAACGCAACAGTTTTTATAAGACTTGTGTACACTCACATTGCTGCTGATTTGGGTGGAGGATCATTTTCCTGCAGGAGGCGGTACTCTTCAGCACAGCCGCAGATGATTCGTAGAGTTCTCACTGCAATGAAAAACAAACGCAGTCAGATTTTCTTTTTGGTTTAAAATCTGTGAAGGGTATAATATGTGACTGTGGACCACAAACCAGTTCATAAGTATCAACATCATCTGAAATCTGAACAAATAAGCTTTCCATTGACATATGTTTCATTAGAATATGACAATATCTGGCTGAGATACAACTATTTGAAAATCTGGAATCTGAGGGTGAAAAAAACAAAATAAAAATCTAAATATTGAGAAAATCGCCTTCAAAATTGCATATTACTAAACTTATTTTTGATTTGATATATTTATCTTCATGGAACATGATATTTACTTAACCTAATGATTTTTGGCATAAAAGAAAAATCGATAATTTTGACCCATACAATGTCTTTTTGGCTATTGCTACAATATACCCGTTCAACTTAAGACTCGTTTTGTGGTCCAGGGTCACATATTAGATTATGATATGCACTTCTAAGTTTAACATTCACTAAAGACTAATATGCACCCTTTAGGGGTAGAAAAGAAATACAATTTTAAACTATGTGCAAAGGGTTAAATTTATGAATTGTAACTTAATAGCAAAAGTATAGAACCGCATTTCTGCCACACAAACACACACAACATATTTGCTAAAGCATGATTTTATGATGTAATAATCATGACATAAGTCAAAATTATAAAATCAAGTCATGGTTAGTCATAACTTTCTCATTCTTAGCATATAAATTTCAGCTCTCATAATTATAGCATAAAAAGTCATAATTATAAAGATGAAAATGTGAACTAACAAGTCTCAATTATGTTTTTAATTTCAATTTGCATTTGCCAGTTACCAATCTCAGTTTCCACTGTCATAATTTTGCCTTTTTTAAATTTTTATCTCAATTAAGATATAGGTCAGAATTATTTTAGCATTCGGTACGTCAGTTTTTTTTCTTTTACAGAAACTTCAAGTATGACTTCCTAGTAGTAATTATGGCTTTTAAATTAATAAATATAATTATCATTTTATAAACGTTACCATTTCTCCTTTCGTAGCTTAAAGGGTTAGTTGTCATTAATGACTCACCCTTATGTCTTTCCAGACCCGTAAGACCTTTGTTCATCTTCTGAACACAAATTAAGCATTTTTGAAAAATCCAAGAGCTTTCTGACCCTGCATAGACATCATAGTAGCTTTATAACATTACGGTGAACCACTGATGTCACATGGACTATTTTAACAATGTCCTTACTACCTTTCTGGGCACTGAATGTAGTTGCGTTGCTGTCAATGCAACATCAGAAAGCTCTCGGATTTCATCAAAAATATCTTTGTGTTTGAAAGAGGTCTTAAAGGTTTGGAACAACATCAGGGTGAGTAATTAATGACAGAATTTTAATTTTTGGATGAACTATCCCTTTAATATCCAAAGATTGCTAGAAGTTAGCAATTTGTAGGCTGATTTCACAAAAAAAGGGTATGACTATCAGTTTATCAGACTAGATTGTGAGTGTGTTTGGTAAACCTGTTTGAAACATTATTTTTGCAATTCCGTTAAGACACTCAAGTGACACAATGAAAGGGTTTGTGGTTTCAATTCAAGATCGTACCAATACATTCCAGTTTCTTCTGAGGACAGTAATCTCTACACAGAAGCCTTAGCTCCTGCACCGCTGACTCATATGGATAGGAACCGTGCAGCACAGCTGGGTCTCTGGGGAACAGTTTGGATGGTACACCAACATCACTAGGTGAAATATTACGATGAAGACGCATGTTGCTCTCAACAGTCAGCTCCCGTTCTCGATGCACCTTCCTAAAACATGACCGCATCACAAAGAACACAGAAGTCATTTATATGCAATTAACTAAACCCTACAGCATCTATAAAACTGATTTGATGACTAAGCTATTTGGGAGCAGTTGTAATGGAAGATGGTTATTTTCAGCCATACTGGGATTACTGAAGTTTAGATTAATGGTGCCATCTACTGCTCAGTGTCTAGACAATTCATATAATGACTCAACAATCTCTGCCATTCAAAGTAATACTTTGAATAAAGAAATAAAAATGGGTAAAACTTTACAATAAGCTTTCATTAGTTAACTACTTTAGCTAACATGAACTAAGAATGAACAATACTTCTACAGCATTTGTGACCCTAGACCACAAAACCAGTTTTATGTAGCAACAGCCAATAATACATTGTATGGGTCAAAATGATCGATTTTGCTTTTATGGCAAAAATCATAAGGATATTAAGTAAAGATCATGTTTCATGAAGATATTTGTAAATTTCCTACTGTAAATATCTCAACACTTAATTTTTAATTAGTAATATGCATTGCTAAGAACTTAATTTGGACAACTTTAAAGGCGATTTTCTCAATAATTAGATTTTTTTTGCACTCTCAGATTCCAGATTTTCAAATAGTTGTATCTCAGCCAAATATTGTCCTATCCTAACAAACCATGCATTAACGGAAAGCTTACTTATCAGCTTTCAGATGATGTCTAAATCTCAATTTCAAAATGTGACTGGTTTTGTGGTCCATGGTTACATTTATTAATCTTAGTTAATTAGAAAATTGACATTTATTAATCATAGTAAAAATCTGTTAAATTCAAATCTGTGCAAATCTAATTCTTGTTATATACTAGTCATTAAATAAGTTGGAAATTTATACTTTTATTTAAAAAAATGGTGCATTCAATTGATTAAAACGTTACATGTAAACATTACAGTAAAGATAATTATAATGTTACAACAGATTCCATTTTAAATAAATGATATTTATCTATTCATAAAAGATTTCAACAAAAATCTTAAGCAGCACTTAAAACAAAAAGAAATGTTTCTTGAACAGCAAATCAGCATATTATATTTCTGAAGGATCATGTGACACTTATATAAAAGTAATTTTAAATTGTAATAAGACATCACAATATTACTATTTTTAATCTGTTAAATCAGATTTGGTGAGAAAAAAAAGCCCTCATAAACCTCAAACTTTTGAACTGTGGTGTAAATTTTTAAAACATTTATTTTGCCACTTACCTAAAGAGTGCCAATAGAGGGCGCCAAATAGGGGTGAAGAAGACTTCCTCTATACTCGCCACGCATTGGTCCTTAGAATTGGCAGTGTTGAGACATTCAAAAGACAGAAGACACAGAGACAGCAGGCGATCTGTTTCACACAAAGATAAATCCATTTACCATAGACAATCAGGCAAGTAATGCATTTCATAAAAGGACCTTTTTACAAACATGTTTATGGTGGATTATGACACTCGAGCATTGGTTACACCCTGACGCAGTATAAACACATGATACAACCATACAGATCCCACTGGCTATAACAGGGGATTTCTAAAAACGCTAAACTATGCAGATATGTAAGGTCTCATATACACACAGACATTTATTTACCGATAGCAATGTGGATGTCTTTGACGATGGCCTTCAAATGTTCTTTCAAAGCACGCTCCTCAAGATTAAGAATTTGAGAGTCGAAATCCACGTGTGTTGTGTCAAAAGTCAAGTCCGAGTCCGTATCATCACCACTCTGAGAAGGAACCCAGTCCAGCTGAGTTAGAAACTTCTCTAGATCCTCAAAAGAGTTCTCCCTATCTGTGGAGATCAGAGTTGAGGACTCGTCCGGGTCGGTCTCGGACTTTGTGTCATTTGCGTTGAGGTCGTGGGATGGGGAAAGAGAAATGGAAGCGTCAGATAAACTGTGTGTCATTGCAGATTTGAGCGGGCTCTGATGCTGCTGCGGAGATATAGAACTGTCAGACAGGAGCAGACTTTGGGCGCTGCGGGACGGCTTTAAGGGTAGTGAGCGACCAGTTGCTGTGCTTAGAGAAGCGTATTGGCTCACTATAGGATACAGTCTGTTGTACACCCGATACTGTAGTCTCTTCAGCAACTTCATGACTGGGTGGTCTGGGTAGCTGGGATAGAAAAAGAAACATGAAATAAGATAAGGAAGAAACACTTTTGTGCTTGAAGATGATCTGACAGCATGAACCTACCTGAGAAGACATGAAATAAGACCTGAAACCAGCACTGGATCATTCGGATTCTTTTTCAGATTAGCTTTCCAAGTTTTGGGCCATTCCTATAAGTAAACCAATAAAATAATTATATATATTTATATACAGTATATATATATATATATATATATATATATATATATATATATATATATATATATTTATATACAGTATATATATATATATATATATATATTTATATACAGTATATATATATATATATACATATACACACACACACACTAATCTTAAATCAGTACTTTTTTTTTTTTTTTTTAAGAAATTAACACTTTTTTTTCAGCAAGGATGCATTACACTGATCAAAAGTGACAGTAAAGATATTTATAGTGTTACAAATCGATTTCTGTTCTATATAGAAGCCCATTTGCACCACTGAAAAAAAAGAGAAAAAAATTGCGGCCTTTTTCATCTCCCAATTTTGACTTTTCTAGCAATTTCGAGATTACATCTCCCAATTCTGACTTTATTTCTCTGAATTTGGAGATATAAACTTACAATTGAGTGTTAGAAAGTCAGAATTGTGAGATATAAACTCACAGTTCTGACTTTTTTCTCAGAATTGCATTATATACACTCACAATTCTAAGAAATAAAGTTACAATTCTGAGAAAAAAAGTCAGAATTGCGAGATACATCACAAAATTCTGACTTTTTTTCAGAACTGAGAGTTCTGACTTTATAACATGCAATTGCGGGCCAAGTCAACATTTTGAGATATAAACTTGCAATTCTGATAAAATCTTTTTTTCCCTGATCAGAACTGGACTTTATAACTCACAATTGTGAGTTTATATCTCAATTCTACGAAAAAATAAGTCTGAATTGTGAGAAGAGAGTCAGAATTGCAAAACACAAAACTCAAGTAAGAAAGAATTGTGAATTCTGACTTTACTTCTTGCAATTGCGAGTTTATATTTGTATTATACAATTATGAGAAAAAGAGTTAGAATTGCGAATAAATTGTGAAAAAGAAGTCAGAATTGTGACAAAAACTGTTTACTACAATGATGAAAATAAATGTTTCTTAAGAACCAAATCAACATATTAGAATGATTTCTGAAGGATCATGTGACACTAAAGTCTGGAGTCTATTTTATTGTAAACTATTTTACAATATTACTAATACATTTTCTTACTGTATTTTTACTGTATTTATCAAACAAATGCAGCCTTGCTGAGCATGAGCTGTTCTTTGTCCCCCAAGAACATTTTTAAAAATGTATCTTACTAAACCTAAACTTTTGAACAGTAGTATAATGCGAACGGTAGTTAAACTTGCAGATGCAAAAATACACCTAACATTTTTTACAAAGCTATAACATACATAAACTTACATGATCTTGTTCATATTCAAGCACACTCGCATACAGAACCCGCTGTTCTCGTTCCTCAGGTGTCATGGTCCCACAGGTTGCAAACCTCCTGCAAAAACACAATTTCACGTACAAATGTGTTTACATAATTCATTTGCTATTATACGGCATCATGCACAATACCGCAAACACCAAATATAAAAGAAGCAAAATTCATAATACTACATTTACAAATAAATAGCCAGCTAAACAACTTTATATGTACTATGGGTCAAGAAGGCTCACCTGTTGGCTTCTTCCTGCAGCCTGAGTCTCCTTTCCTCCATTTTTCTTTGAAGCTGCAAGAGCTCAGGAAAACTCCCAAACATTTGAAAAATTACCACACTCAAAAAAAGATATCAGTAGAAAGCAAACCTTGCACAAAGCACATTGATTAAACATTCGCCCAACAAGCTTAAAGTTTTTTTTTTTTTTTAGTTCTTTACATGTCCACATTATATTATCAATGAGGCAGTGCTTTAAGCTTTTAGTAAATTGTTGAAATTAGACATTTTGAAAAGAAGCCATTCATGAAACCTCCTGTACACTACCAGTCAAAAGTTTTTGAATAGTAAGATTTTTATTGTCATTTAAACTGATCTCTTCTGCTCACCAAGCCTGCATTTATTTGATCCAAAATACAGCAAAAACAAAAAATGCTGAAAATTTTGCTTTGATCACAGGAATAAATTTAATTTTTAAATACATTCAAACTGTTATTTTAAATAATAAAAAATATTTCAAGATTTTACTGTTTTTGCTGTGCTTTGGATCAAATAATTGCAGGTTTGATGAGCAGAAGAGACTTCTTTAAAAAAAACATTAAAAATCGTACTGTTCAAAAACTTTTGACTGGTAGTGTACGATAATTTTTTTTTTTTAATAAACCACAAATGGCATGATTTAATGAAGTCTGAACAGGTCACAGAGGTGTTGACCTTCTAACCTTAAACTTTTCTTCCCAGACACTTGTGACACATGCCTCTCAAAGGTCAAACATTGATGAACTTAAAACAGACATCAAAAACCCTCTGATAAGCTTTTGATAAAAACAGACATCAAAAACCCTTTGATGATCTTATGTAATAAGCTCTACAAGAGCATAAGAAATTGACAGAAATTATTGATGGAAAGAAAAAAGATGTAACAGATACGATAGCAAGAACAATCCAATAAAAGCAGGCTGATTTTACAACAGAATGGTAATTAGGTGTAAAATCTAAAACCAGATCTTAACCAAAGCCACATTTAGAAACTGGTAAGGATACTGCATCTTGCCTGGCTTTGGCTATTATCAGATTCTCCATCATCTGTCTCTGGAGTGAGAGAGTCTGTAATAAGAAACAGAAAAAGACCATTGTTATGAAAGCAATCATTTCAGTTTCAACTTTATTAACATTTACTTACTGGAAGACTAAAAGCGTTTTCACAACACGTCATCAATTGGCAGCACTGAACATAAACAATGCCACTGAACCGAACGAAACTTGCATATTTTGCTGGTAACTGCGGCTGAAAATGGTCAATTATTGTTATGTTTTGGACTGTACTAATCAGTTAGACCAGGAAAAACATTTGGAGTACAACAGACTGCCAAAAGTTATAACAAATCAAGGAGAAGCGTGCAAAAAAAAAAAAAAAAACTGAGGAACAAAAGGCATTTGTGGTTGGCAAAAAACTGAATCAGGATTTCCAGAGCAAGAGTCTTGACATTTGTGTTTGTTCTTATCATTTCCAGTCAGGTAGCTGAAATATTAGGCTAATATTTAATTATTATTCATTAAAATAATAATTAATAATATTGCTGGTACGCATGTTTACCACCTATTAACTTTGGTTTATTAAAATACTGCGCCATTTCCTGCTTACAAAGTCCTTCTCTATATGATTTAGCAGCTTTCACTGTGGTTTAGACAGCATAAATTAGCAGAACAACGTATTCAGTAGTACGTTAACTATGCAATCAATACTGTTGTTTACATCAGAGTATCTCCAATATGGCCGTGCATCCGGGTAACTGACCAAATCACGATGTGCACGAAGTGCAAACCCTCTATACTGCTGCTTTAACAAAGGGAATGTGAACTGAAGTCTTAAAATCTGGACATAATGCAGAATTACTAAAAGACAGATTAAAAAAAGTTTTAGATGGGCTATGTCACAGCATGACATGACAACATTCGAACTTTAAATATTTCAATATTTAAACTGGATTTTCATGTGTCAAACATTCATTGTAAACCATTTTAGCATACTTAATATTCAGTTTATTTAAAATTATACGTTTTTTTCCCTTAATCGTTTGAGAAGTGAACCATTAGTTATCTTACTTTGTCTCCACAAAAAATAATATAATATAATATAATGTAATATAATATAATATAATATAATATAATATAATATAACAGTATATGTCAAAACGAACCTTCCAGAATGACTTGATTTTTTTCCAGTATAAACGGATATCCATTGGTGTTTCTCTGCGTCTCCGGATCATTCTTGAGAACTGGACAGCACACACTGTTTGTGTCCCGCCGAACGACAATAAGTTCGACCCGCCACCAACACTTACACAAAAGCACTCACTGTGTAAGTAAATGCGATATTTCTCATTAAAACTACAACAGTATTGCGATAGCGACTTCAAATACTGAACATGAACTGTCTTTGTCTGCGTGCGGCCAATCTTTTGCTCTCTCTATCCCCTGACTGAATCCAAAACCACAGCAGGCGCCGCACCACATGGACATGTGAGCTGAGTGAATCGCGCAAAGCCATTTAAAACAGGTGTGGCGTCAGACGCGTTCTACGCAGGCGCGCAATAACGTTACAGATCATGTGCGTAAACATCTGAAATCGGGTCAAAGAATAAGCTCATTGTTTCCCACACATACAGTATATACAGCTTTATAGATATTATGAAAGCTTTGAACCACGAGGTGGAAAAAACCATATGCTGAAACATTTTTATTGCCTTTCTGGGTCTATTTAATTCATTCATGATTTTCCTGTTATATTGTTTTCTTCATAATTTGTTTACAAATTAAAAAAGTATGATGAAAAATACAAATGAAAATACAAATAAAATATTATTGAGATAAATACCTAAAAAAAAAAAAAAAAAAAACTGTAATAAATAATAATTTAATATATATCTCACATTTCTTTCAGACTTACCAATGACGTTTTTTGTGTGGCCTGACTTGGAGTAAGTCTTGCCAGCCGAGCCTCATAATTGGCCTTAAGTTTCTGGTTGAGACGTGATGCTTCTTCAATAGGCGTTAATTCCCTGTCATACACATACAAAACTTCTTATTGTGTACATTCTGTGCATTAGAGACAGTGAGACTAGAAGGACGTGATGTCCTATTAGCTTCCTTCACATGAATGCAGAAAAGATTTGTTCTCTAGGAGATCAAAGATCAATTGTTGGGGTCAGTGTTCAGTGGAAGTGCATGTAACTAATTATGCGAAACGTGGGGCGCCATGTGAACCTTTTTTTTTTTTAAATGACAGTGATAAAAAACCAAATATTTAAGGTTCTGGAGAGCAGCTAACCAAATAGACTGACATTATTGCTTTTTGCTTTCTTAAATAGCTTTATTTGAATGCCATCCATTAAAAATGAACCACCATATACAGTATTTGACAAAGACTATTCTGTCTCTTGTAAAACCAAGGATAATGTTCTTTGAGAACCTAATTTATTAAAACAAGACCATTCATTATGGAGAATGCATCATCACAGTCTTTTCAGCATCATCACAGTCTTTAGTGTCACATGATCCATCAGAAATAATTTTAATATGCTGATTTAATATGCTGATATTTTTTTAATTATTATTATCAATCATATTAATGGGGGGGGGGTGAAAAATTATAGAAATTGATACTTTTATTTAGCACGGATGCTTTAAATTGGTCAAAAGTGATTATAAAGAAATTTGTAATGTTACAAAAGATTTCTATTTTAGATAAATGCTGTTCTTCTGAACATTCTATTCATCAAAGAAACATGAAAAAATTCTACTCAGCTGTTTTTAACATAATAATAATAATAATAAATGTTTTTTAAACAGCAAATCAGAATATTAGAACGATTTCTGAAGGATCATGTGACTGGAGTAATGATGCTAAAAATTCAGCTTTGAAATCACAGGAATAAATTACATCTTAAAATATATTCAAATGCAAAACAGCTATTTTAAATAGTAAATACATTTCAAAATTGTACTGTTTTTGCTGTACTTTGGATCAAATAAATGCAGGCTTGGTGAGCAGAAGAGACTTCTTTAAAAAAACATTAAAAATCTTATACAAAACGTAGAATAATAATGTATATTTGGCAGTGTTATTTAATCTTGTTTTTGTTTGTTAACTTTGGAACCAAGATGTGAACTCAACAATCAATGGATATTGGGACTCTGTACCTATCATTATGGTTCCCCCACATTCTGCTGTTATGTAACTCTCAATGGCTCACTTACTTTCGGTTGTCTTGTAATTCCATTGATTGGAGCTTCTGGAAGACCTCAGGTGGCAGGAAGGGGGAGTCTGTCTCCCCTCCCTCAGAGAGGACTCTGCGATGTCTGGTGGGCTGTGGTCTACTTTGGGTCTCAGAAACCATTGCAGCTTCATTAGGTGTTTCTACAGAAAGAGGAGTTTTGTCTAAACGGTGATACACTGACATTCAAAACCCATTCAAAAGGTTAAGGTGTAAAGGTAAAAAAAAATATATTAATTATTTTATTCTGCAAGGTTGCAATAAATTGTTCAAAACTGACAGTACGACATTTATGTTAAAAAGATTTCAATTTCAAATAAATGCTATTCATTAAAGAATCCTGAAAAAAATGTATCATAGTTTCCAAAAAATATTAGACAATAAAAACAGTTTTCAACACTGACCATAAGAAGAACCATTATTAAATATAGCCACAAGCAGCAATTACTGGGGTTCAAGCGCTTTAAAGCATTTAAGCACAAATTAAAAAAGACATTACATATTACTTAGCAAGCCTGTAACCACCTAAATCAATTATCAAAACAAGCATTTTTGGCAAATCCAAGTAATTTACCATATAAATATAATATTTTTTAACATTTATGACTGTTATAGAGCCAGCTGTGGTCCGATCTCCTTAAATCTTTGCAGGCTTGTTTAGAATCACCTGTCACATGTGCTCACTAGGTTTCATGAAGTTTTGAGTTTTTGTTTAGGCTTTATAGGCTTTTGGACAGATTCCTTAACTATACAACCCAGTTATAGCTTCCCAAAAGGTAAATTTCAACCTTTTTTTGATAATTATTGACCTAGAGTGTCCAGAGAATTGCACTGCAGTGTTTTATTTCCAGATTAAAAACCTAGGACTAGTTCACAAAAGTAGTTTTTTTACACATTCTCAATCATTTAGCAAACAGTTTGCTTGATAGCAGTGGTTCTAGAGGCAAAGTTGTTCGGAATGAGGAGGTCTATCATATGATACGAATATTGTGCGTATGTGTGGAAAAAAACGTGCAATATACAATCGTTTACGCCTTTGAAAAATGTGATATCACCCCCTTTTTGGGCCACAAGTCAAACATGCTCACCAAGTTTCGTTCCGATCGGCCTCCGTTAACCATGTCTAAATGGTGCCCAAACTTCATTGCCCAATGGCGGCCATGATTTTGAGATATGCAAATGTCCTTATAGAAACTTGTGGCACTTTGGACCAAGACAGCACATAACAATTTTCATGTCGATAGGACAAACAGTTGCGTAGTCACGGCCATTTTTAATGTTTTTTCCCTCTTATAGCACCACCAATTGGCCAAACTCCACAACTTTTTTCATGTGACCTCAGATTCAGCTCTTACATATGCATTGTGAGTTTGGCAAAGATTAACCCATTTCGTTCAAAAGTTATAGCCGTTTTAGTAAAAGCGGCCCTGCCCCTTTCAAACGTGTTGGCGACGGAGAGTCAAAAGTGAACTTTTTTTGATAATTATTGATATTCACTCTCCAGAGAATTGTATTGTAGCACTGATTTGGTTTTGATTAGGCAAAAACCTCGGACTAGATCGCAAAAGTAGGTTCTTCAAAAAATGTGAAATACCCAAATACGATGAATTCGAGGCATTTTGTCTAGTGCGAGCCAAGAATTCCAACGATGGTTTAGGAGTTACAGTGCCCTCCACTAATATTGGCAACCTTGGTAAATAAGAGCAAAGGTGACTGTGAGAAGAAATCTACATTGTTTATCCTTTAGATCTTTAATTTGAAAAATTCACAAAATTCGAACCTTTCCTTTAAGTAAAACGATGGAAACTGAGGGGGAAATCTCATTGCGAAATAAATGTTTTTCTCTAGTTCACGTTGGCCACAAATATTGGCACCCCTAGAAATTTGTCTAAGTAAAATATTTCTTAAGTATATTCCCATTCATATTACAATTTTTTTAGCACCCCAAGGTGGCTAGGATTATAAAATTGTCCAGCCATGACTTTCTGTTCCACAGGATTATAAATTCTAAATTAGAAATGTCTAATGTTTAATACAGTAGTATCTTCATGGACACACTGATTGAAAACCCTGAATATAGAAAACAAAGGCTCACCTGTCATTTTGGGATGATTTGTTGCATTAAAAGCTGGAATGGTGGTCTGTTGGGAAGCGGACAGAGAAGTGGAGGAGATGATAGGTGTTGTGGAGTCATGCTTTCTTATGATGCATGATTTAACCCTCTCTAAACATTGCTCAACTAGTTTCACCATCTTCTCCAGTTCCACTGACTCCAACTCTCCCTCTGCAAGAAGAAGTGCATAAGAGTCATACAAGTCTATAAAAACAAAACTTTAAAGTTACAATCTGACCTGATGGCGGAGTTACTCCAACCTAATCAACTAGACAGACTTTGCATAAGCCTGAAAAGTTAATCATGAGCAAAGATGAGATCTAGCTTTATCTTAATAGAGCTTTAAGAATCATTTAATGAAATCTACAGTTAAGATCTGAAGCCTGTGTATCTTGTCAATTAAATGAACTGTTGTCATGATGAAACACAAATTTATGACACATTAACACAATCTCTTCCTCTCCTGAAATAGGAAGCCAGTTTACGCCACATGACAATGACTAATGCAGAGGAAAATGCATTGAGAAAGCACATCACATTTGAATAGAAAGGTTGAAGGATGTCTATTTAGAGTACTCTGATTAACTTACGTTTAGATGTGGCATCTTCAAGCAGAGCATGAGAGATGTAGTTGATACTTCTCAAGTATTCACAGTAGGCCTCCTATAAAAGTAAATAAATAATCATAGTGGGAGGCAGGAAGATTTTATTGGATGTGTTCTGCAACACAGTGTCATACAGTTGTGTTAGTCTTTGCTAGAAAAAACCCACAACACCTCTGAAATTGTGTGTTTTCACAACCTGAACTCAAAACTAGCCCTGATAAGTCTGTAAAACCAACTCTACTTTCAGACGATTAGGAAACAGGTAATTAATTTAATTGAAATCAAAAGGTGAACACTTCATATCACCGTTGATATGATTCCACTCAAAGATTTTATCAGGACTTTTACTGAATAAAGTTCACATTTTGGACGCGATCGACTGGACGGCCAGTTTTTTGGGGAAAATCATTGGGGTTCTCCTGATCGTCGGCTTCGATCAATGTTTACGCTGATAAATGACGTCACTCGCGCATGCATTTATTGGCTCAGTATGAGCATATCTGGACCTAACAGCGCAGGTTTAAAGATTTAAACATCTGTACCTTGTGTCTGTTGCCGGTATCCAGCTGAATGGCCACTTTTACAAGTCTCATGGCATTCTGCAGCGGTCTCTGACTGCTGTCACTGACAGGAGCGGCCATCCTGCCACAACAATCGCGTGAGTCTGTCAGCGAGCCCGCAACAACCTCTGGTGACGTAATTACAGCCTTTTCAAAATAAAAGGAGATGTACTCATAGACTTTAATGGGCATATGTTTAAATAAACAAAGAAAATACAGCCTATATTCGGAGTCGTTGGTTTGAACTGACGCTTGAGGTACGACTGTGTGACCAACAACAACCCAGACCTTACTTATCAATCAAAAACAATACAAGAACAATAAAATCACATTTTAATAAAATGTGCCCATATTGACATACATAATTGCAACAGAAATAAAAAGGTTTATATTGCTTATACCTATTTATTTTTTATTTATTTATTTTCCCCTGCTAATCTTTAAAATACCTTATATTTTATGTTGTTACAATGCAATAAATGTAATAATATATGTATAAGGTAATAATTTAGTACTATTACTTTTCTCTTCAAAATGATGAAATGCAGTGTTAGTGTGTTTAGTATTATTTACACTGTATATCATTTTAATATTTATAAACATTTGCTTTTATTTTGTATTTTCATTTTCATTTAGGTTTTATTCATTTTTGTCATGTGCTTTTGGTACTTTTAATAGTTAAAAAATTCTATTTAATCTTAATGTTTATTTTTTGTCACTTATACTGTATATCATTATAGTATTTATAAATGTTTGCTTTTATTTCATATTTTCATTTTAGTTGAAGTTTTTATTAATTTTTGTCATGTGCTTTTGTCAGTTTCAAGAGTTTTTTTAAAATATTTATTTCTATATAAACTTGATGCTTAATATTTATAAATTACTTAGACTGTATATCATTATAGTATTAATAAATAAATGCTTTTATTTCATATTTGCATTTTATTTTTTATTTTTTGTCAGTTTCAATCATTTTTAAAACATTTCTATATAACCTTAATGTTGTTCTTTAAGTAATTATATTGTATATCATTATAGTATTTATAAATACATGCTTATATTTCATATTTGCATTTTAGTTTAATTTTTATGAATTTTTGCCATGTGCTTTTGTCAGTTTCAATTGCTTTTAAAATATTTCTATAACCTTTGTTATTTAAGTAATTACTTGTACTGTATATTATCATAGTATTTATAAATACATGCTTATATTTCATGTTTGCATTTTAGTTAAATGTTTATTCATTTTTGTTATGTGCTTTTGTCAGCTTCAATAGTTTAAATATTTATTTCTATATAACCTTAATGTTTTTATTTTTTAAATAATTACTTAAACATTAAGGTTATCTAGATTTAAAAAATATATATTTTTTTTATAAATACTATAATGATATACAGTATATGTTTTTATGTAAATATTCAATTATAAACATTAGGTTAGTTGCAAAGGCAACTTCTATAATTTTTAAGTAGAGATTATGTTTTTCTTTTTTCCTCTACATAATATTTATATCATTTCAGCTTCATTTTAATTTCTAAATTAAATTTATTTTTAACAATACCAACATCAGAACATACCTGAAGATATTAAATGTAACTTTTCGACACAAAAAAAGACCAACACAGCAGTTACAGTAAATATGTCTTTTTAATACTGTGTTAGCAGTTTTTACATTGGGGGAAACAGGGAAAAATTCGCAGTCTCTCAATAAAAAAAAAAAAAAAAAAAAACACTTCCTCACTGAGGCCACACACACACAGATGGAGATGTTTTCCCTTATGTGGCAAATTTCTTTTGTTTGATGGGTGCAGGCAACTGAGTGGCGATGTCCTCTAGAGGACGCTCAACCACCACCAGAGACTGATCCGACATCAACTCAACACACAGGATATCCTAAAAGACAGAAAGAGAGTAAAATACACGTTATATCCAAAATTTCAGAGAAAAAAAAAAATACATGTATGTGGCTCACACGCACCTTGAAGGTCTTACAGACTTTGAAAGCATGGCTCTGAGTTTTCCTCTGGTCTTCTGGGAGGCTCTTCAAAGTCAGCTGATTGTAGAACAGATCTTGGTCATCAGGCAGTGGCTAGAAAAGACAGATTTGTTTTTAGACATTCAAACTTAAATCAGAATAGCAAATGCTTGCTGAATATGACTGAGTCTCACCAGGCTTTGGTCAATGATGCAGAACATGTAAGCATCATGCAGGATGACATGGGAGGGATTTTTTGGATTGAACATCACATTAAGACACGGCGTGTCTCTCTCCAACCAGAGGCGATGAAGGCCCTTCCTCTGCACCGTTCTGCTCCAATCTGTGTACTGTTTCAGCTCTATGGAAAACTCAAACATCTGTGGAGAACAAAAAAACATGCGACTAAGAGACAGAATCAGATCTACTTCACGTCACACTTATGCTATTCAATGGAGGCTTTCATATAAGCTCACTAGTTACCTGTTGATCCGCATGCATCATAAACAGACAGTTTGTTGCTGGGTGAATGCCCATGGCGGTGACAGCAGAACTGTATATAGGAACTGTGCAATGAGCCTGAAACATAGATCATTGTTAACCATCCATCTTCTGTCAAATGTTTCTATAAGGATACACAAACACTGTGGACATATAACAAACCTTCCGTGTCTGCAGGTTGTAGATGTGAACCTCGTGGTCACTGTTTGCCGAGGCCAACCATTTGCCATCCTCGCTGGCTGCTAACAAGTGAATGGCCTGATTGGAACCTGGAGGAGGACAAACTTGTTACCTACATACGTTTGGGGTCGGTACGTTTTTTTTTTGTACTTAAAGGATTAGTTCACTTCCAGAACAAAAATGTAAAGATAATTTACTCAGCCCCTTGTAATCCAAGATGTTCATATCTTTCTTTCTTCAGTTGAAAAAATTATGTTTTTTGAGAAAAACATTTCAGGAATGTTCTCCATATAGTGGACTTCTATGGTGCCCCCCAAGTTTTAACTGACAAAATGCAGTTTAAATGCTGGATCAAAGGGCTCCAAACGATACCAGCCGAGAAAGAAGGGTCTTATCTAGCGAAACGATCTGTCATTTTCTTAAAAAATTAACATCTATACACTTATTAACCACAAATGCGCATTTATGCTCTGGTTCAATACAGTTAGGGTATGGTGGAAAAACTCCCATTACATTTTCTCCTCAAACTTTAAAATCGCTTACATCGCTGCAGAAGTACCGATCAAGTGTTTACAAAGTGAGCGTCCAATGATCAAACTCCCTTTACTAAAAATGGTAAAACAGCGATGTAGGGCAATTTTAAGAAAATGAAGATTGTTTCACTAGACAAGACCCTTCTTCCTCGGCTGGGATCATTTAGAGCCACTTGAAGCTGCATTTTGTAAGTTCAAACTCATGGGCACCGTTGAAGTCCACTATATGAACAGAAATCTGGAAATTTCTATACGACTGAAGAAAGAAAGACATGAACATCTTGGACGACAAGGCGGTGATTATCTGTAAAATACTTGATCAGAATACAGTAAAACAGTAATGATGTGAAAGGTTACTACAATTTTGAAAATAGTTGTGCTGCTTACTATTTTTGAAAACTGTGACCCCCCCCCCCCCCCCTCCCCAAGATTCATGGATGAATAAAAGTTCAAAAGGACAGCATTTACTTAAAATATAAATCTTTTGTAACATTATAAATGCATTTACTGTCATTTTTGATCAACTTAACGCATCCTTGGAAATTAAAGTATTAAAGGGGTCCTATTAAACTTTTTCACTTTTAGAATTTTAGCCAGTGTGTGGCGTGTATGTTTGGGCATAAAAACATCTACAAAGCTACAAAGTCCACTCCAAAGGAGGATATTTAGTAAAAAAAAAAAAAAACTACAACGAACAGCTCCTTAGACTACAGCGTTTGTTTACCGGATGCTATCATGTCACAACGTACTTGCCTCCTTTAGCAATCCAATGTGTTTTTGGAAGAAAAATATCCATATTTAAAACGTAAAAATAACTTTAATCTAGCTTGCGCTGTTGTACACGGGACTTGCTGCTTTGGGAAGGGGTGTCGCAGGACTGAAATGCTGTCTAAGCTGTTCGCCAATCGCAAAGCAGTGGGACTGCTAACCTATTATAATCGTAAATTATGTGAAAAATAATGCGTTTTTCAAACCATTAAGCATGAGAGCATGTTCTAGTGCACACCCAAATCAAAATAAAGACTCTGTAAAAGAGCATAATAGGACTCCTTTAATTAATAACATTTCTCACCTGACTTAGGTTTAAGGGTGCTCACAAACTTGCATCCTTCTTGGCTGAGAGAAACTATGTGCACTGACTGCGTGGAGGTGGAAAACAAATAGGAGGAGTCTGAGGAGAAGCAAAGCTGATTGGCTGAGCTGAGTACCTTTGGAAGTTTGGATATCTGAAAGAAGAAAAACATCAATGTTGGTCTACTATTTAATCAGTTTTCTTCAAAATTCTATGAGAATCTATGCCTCTTTAGCATGCCTTTAAACCATGTAATGTGTTTTCATGCAGCTCTGTGGAAATCTACTGCACCTTGGTGATGCTGACGTTGTTATTGTCGAAGTGTAGTCGGTAGAGCCGTAGACTGCTGGCTGTGGAGTACACAATCCATTCTCCACAGGGAGACACGGCACTGCAGCGGATGTGATCCTCACCCTGCAGAAAAACATCACAAGCTCAGTCACTTCATTTATTTCTGCAGCACTATGGATGTCACAACTCTCACTACATTCTGCTTAGTTATACAGTTGACTATTCCATATGGGTATTTCGTGATAATATTTCAATCAATTTTATTTGAATGTGTCTGTGAAGTTTCAGCTCAAAATACTCCAGATCATTTATTATATCATTTTGAAAACACCTATTTTAAATGCAAGCAGAAACGTGTGTTTTCATGCATGGCTCTTTAAATGCAAATGAGCTGCTGCTCCCCGGCCCCTTTTACAGATAGGGCTGTGCCTTTACAGCTTTACTCAGACACTCTGCCAAAAACATCTGTTTGTTTTTGATTATCATGTCTATCGCACTGAAATCAAATCAGTTTAAACTTCTGATAAATGGTTTTCTAAGTGCACACATTTCTGGGTTGGTAGATGCACCGGGGACAGGATTATACCACTTAAACCTGGAAAGTGTCAGATTTTCATGATATGTCACCTTAAAAAAAAAAAAAAGAAAGACACTGATTTTCAAAACAAGCACTGTACCTTCACTTTCAAATGAAGCAGCTTCTCTGGGTTTCTTTTTATAAATAAACTGCTTCCTGGTGTGCCTGAAAACAGAAGACCAATAGTTTGTTTCATGCCAAAGAAATTATCTAGAAATTACACATTTTCTGCTTGATATTAGTTTTATAAAATATTCCAACATGAGTTTGACCAGAAATAAAATGTTCAGGAATACTGTATAAAAGCATCCCAGAACGCACAAAAAAGGACAAAGCTAAAAATGAGCCAAGGCTGCATTTATTTGTTAAAATTACAGTAAAACAGTAATAATGTGAAATATTGTTAAATTAATTATTTTGTATTTTAATATATTTTAAAATGCCATTTATTCCTGCGATTACAAAACTGAATTTTTAGCATCATTACTCCAGTCTTCAGTGCCAGAAGATTCTTCAGAAATCAGTCTAATATACTGATTTGGAGCTCAAGAAACGTTTATTATCATTATTATGAATGTAAAAAAAATTTTTTTTTAACTTTTTTAATTTTGATACAATTTCAGGATTCTTTTAAAAATGTTCAAAATAAATGCTTCAGAAGGAAACAACGCATTAAGAGCCAGGGGTGTAAACTTTTGAACATAATGAAGATGTGTACATTTTTCTTATTATGCCTAAATATTATATATTTTTCATTTAGTAGTGCCCCTTCAATGGCTTCAGAACATTTTTTTTTTTTTACATGTTTCCCAGAAGACGAAATAAGTTAAATTTACACTGATCTTCAAATTCAAAAGGTTTTCACACCCCCGGCCTATTAATGCATTGAGTTTCCTTCTGAAGCATCACTAAGTGTTTGAATCTTCTGTAATAGTTGCATATGAGTCCCTCAGTTGTCCTCAGTGTGAAAAGATGGATCTCAAAATCACAGTCATTGTTGGAAAGGGGTAAAATACACAGAAACGCTTAATCAGGTTGGTACTAAAAAAAAAAAAAAAACATGCATTTGGTATCAACCCTCTTATTTTGTTAAAATAATTAACATCTGTGTATGTAAACATTTGACCTCAACTGTATGCAGTTTCATTGCTTTTGATGAATTTACTATTACCGTAAAATGTGAAAAATGCTACTGATTAGGTGTCCAAACTTTTAAGGACCAAACTGAATATCATCTTCACCTTTTTCTTTACTCTCTCCCAGTCTCCATAGCTCCAGATAACCAGTGTACTGGAAAAGCATCAGGCCTGCCTTCTTTGCACAGGACACAAGTCTCCTCTGCAATGCAATGCAATCCCATTAAGAATCAATTACAAATACGCTGTCTATGTGCAAGTCAAAATTGTACAATACTCACATGTGGAAAGTAAAACTTCCTCAAAGCAGAGGCCACTGACCTCACTTCAATTTTGTCTAATAAAGGTCTCACAACCAGCTGTGCATCCATACCTGAGAAAAGAATGCTCTTTTAAACTATTTTAAACACAAACACTTCAGTCATGATGAATTGTGTGAAGGAGGCAGCTGTTTGAATCATCTAAGAATAAACTCACCTCCTGAAACCACAGCTGTTGTGATCTCCGCCAAAGCTCTGATGTCATGAGTGTGGTTCTTAAATGTTCTTGTTCTGAACCATTCTTTGTCATCCTTTCCCAAAACCAAAGAGATAAACTGGAACTGTACCACAGTTCCTTCTGACGTTCCGGCAACAAGGCTGTCCTCATTCTGTCGTTCAAGAGGGTACAGATGTTATCCTGCTTATTTTCTTATAGTACGTCATGTTTTCTATTGAAGCATAAGCTCACTACCAGAATAAAAATTTCCTGATAATTCACTCACCCCCATGTCTTCCAAAATGTTCATGTTTTTCTTTCTTCAGTCGCAAAGAAATTAAGGTTAATGAGGAAAACACTCCGGGATTTTTCTCTATATAGTAAACTTTAATGGTGGCCAATGGGTTGAAGATCCAAATTGCAGTTTCAATGCAGCTTCAAAGGGCTCTACACGATCCCAGACAAGGAATAAGGGTCTTACCTAACGAAACAATCTGCCATTTTCATAGAACAATTAAAACTGATATACCTTTTAACCACAAATGCTCATCTTGCACAAGCCCAACCTCACACGTTACCTAAACATGTTGTAAAGGGCACATGTGGCATAGGCGAAAACCCAGATTTTACAAAGCAAATGTGCAAAGACAAAGATGGAAGTGAACATAAGATGGAGTTTTTTGCCCTACTATACCTTTTTAAACCAAAGTACACAGCAGAAGGACTAACCACACATGATCTTTCCAATGTGATTACGTAATGCGTGAAGTCCAGCTACTGCAAGATGAGCATTCGTGGTTAAAAAGTATATAAATTTTAATTTTTGTAGAAAACAGCCGATCGTTTTGTTAGATAAGGTTGTTATTCCTCGGCTGGGATCGTGTAGAGCCCTTTGAAGCTGCATTGAAACTGCCATTTGGACCTTCAGCCCATTGGCCACCATTGAAGTCCACTATATGGAGAAAAATCCTGGAATGTTTCTCAAAAACCTTAAATTCTTTTCAACTGAAGAAAGACAGACATAAACATCTTGGATCACAAGAATTTTTATTAGGGATGCACGATATGTATCGGTCGATAACTTGCGCGTTTTGTCAGTAAAGCCGGTTCTGTAATCAGCGGTAAATGCCATCAGGTGCGTGATTTCACGTTGAGCCGTATATACTACACACAGCCGTTGTTTACAGACGAGCTGCGCACATTCACACTGATAATGAACATTGCTATGTGCAGCTCGTCGGTAAACAACGGCTGTGTGTAGTATATACGGCTCAACGTGAAATCACGCACCTGATGGCATTTACCACTGATTACAGAACCGGCTTTACTGACAAAACGCGCAAGCTTTATCGACCGATTGGTATCGGTGCATCCCTAATTTTTATTCCAGAAGTGAACTTTTCCTTTAAGAGAAAGATTTAATCTTCTCACCTGAGAGACTGATAATGCCAGCACATCACATTTTGTGACAATATGGCTTTTGATTAGTGTGCCAGTTTGATCATCCCACAATTTGACCATTCCCACAGAGTCTCCACTGATGATGGTCCCATTCGACAGGTAGACCACACTCCACACCACGCACTCCTTACCGCGGGACGTCCCAACCCCTCTGTCAACCAGCATCCTGTGTAAAGAGTGGCCTACAAAACATATTAAACACTTGATTACATTCATATATTCTAATTCATGTGCTAATAACAACACTAAATCATAGACTACAAGAATACATTCTGGAAGAATGACGCCATTTACCTGTCTCTACATTAAAAACCTGGATCACATCCATCATTCCAGCTGCTATTTTAGAGCCTGATGGATGCCAGGACAGAGAGATGATGCGGCCTGTGGAATAGGGATTTCATTAAACGTATGGATTTTTTTCAAATACAATAACCAATCATCACATTCATCTGAAATTTCAAATATGACTACAATCTTACTTTTTTGCCTGTCCAGATTTCTCTGAAACTGTATTGTGTCTTCAATCACCTCAAACAGTTTCACAGTTCCATCTTCACAGCCAACCTACAAATGTTAAAAACACAAAAAAATAACGAGAAAATTAAAGTGTACTCTCTTTAAGTACCATTAGTATTACACTATCAGTCAAAAGTTTTTGAACAGTAAGATTGTTTGTTTAAAAAAAAAGAAGTCTCTTTTGCTCACTAATTTTGTTCACAATTTTGAAATATTTGTTACTATTTAAAATAACTGCTTTCTATTTGAATATATTATAAAATGTAATTAATTTCTGTGATGATCAAAGCTATATTTCAGAATCAGAATCCAGTCTTTAGTGTCACATGATCCTTCAGAAATCATTATAATATGCTGATTTGCTGTACAAGAATTTTTTTATTGTTATTATTATCAATATTTAAAACAGCTGAGTAGATCTTTTTTCCAGGATTCTTTAATAAAAAGAAAGATCAGCATTTATCTGAAATAAAATGCTTTTGAAACATTACACACTATTCCATTCAAAAGCGTGGAGTCCGTATCTATATTTTTTTTGGGGGGGGGGAACCTGAAAAAAAAAACTCCTCAGCTGTTTTCAACATAATAATAATAATAATAATAAATGTTTTTTGTAAAATCAGAATATTAGAATGATTTCTGAAGGATCATGTGACTGGAGTAATGATGCTAAAAATGTAGCTTTGATCACAGGAATAAATTACATTTTAAAATATATTCAAATAGAAAACAGTTATTTTAAATATTAAAAATATTCCAAAATTGTTCTGTTTTTGCTGTATTTTGGATCAAATAAATGCAGGCTTGGTGAGCAGATGAATCTTCTTGAAAAAAAAAAATATATAATAAAAATATTACTGTCCAAAAAATGTTGACTGGTAGTGTATATATCATGCAACGTAAAGCTTTATTAATATATGTATATATATATATATATATATTTTTTTTTTTTTAAAAACAAGTGCTTATTTAGTACAGTTATGCACACTTTTTTTCCACAAGTGTTTGCTTGCAATTTGTTGACTTGACAATAAATGCTGCTTGTTTTTTTTAATTGATTTAATTATCTAATGCAATGACATTCATACAATAAGCGTGGCTGATTTTTCTTACTGTACACCTATTGGAACCAAACCTACCGCTAAGTGTGTTCCTTGCTGATTTCCTGTAATGGCCCAGATTGGCCCTCCATATGCATCTATGGTGTATTTCACTTTCTGGTTTGTCAGGTCATACTCAGTTATTCCACCATTCAGTCCCACACCAAACAGACGATCTCCAACCCACGACAGGCCTTCTATCCCACACTGCTCTTTGCCAGGAATGAACTATGGACATAGAAAACATAATTAAACATTTTTAAGAAACAGTTTGCTATTCAAAAGCCATTTTATTAACATAGCTCTGGTCTCCAAACCCAAGACAGAGGTGTCTTATGAGCATCAATTTGATAAATGACTGAACGTATGTTACCTTTTCTTGATAATATCTGTCTGCACAGTCGAAAATCTCCACTGAGCCGTCCATCCTCGCTACTGCTAACCTTTCAGTATCCCGGTTGAAAGCCAAGGCTCTGATTCCCGACGGCATGTAGTCAAAGAACCGAACCCGGTGAACTTTAAATTCCCCCATCGCTTATTTTAGATCTGTGGACATCAGGAGAACATTGTTTTTCAATGAATAGTCTGCTCATTTGAACAAACAGTTAAATCAATGCGGACTGGTCACTACAGAGATTCTAAACGACATGATGGCCCTAAAAGTTTATAAAACTGCAATTGTAACTGTTTAAATGTCATCATTTGCTCATTTATTCACAATTAGACTAAGCGCATCATGTTTTGGTCTGTCCCTCAAAGTGTCCTGAAGTACGTTAACTACTGATTTTGGTGGCACATACTTCATGCCGTATGATTCAAGAACAAGTACAAAATGACAATATATCTTCTTACCTGCTTCTCTTACTTATTACTCTCTTTCAGATGTTTTACCACTCAGAAGAAGCGCACACGTTGAGCCGCAAGATGCACCACGTTGGTTACCCCTGAACCGGAACAGAAGCCCGCTACAAAAATGAATTTCAAAATAAAGGTCTCGAACCAACATAAAATACAATTATAAGTCGATACAATGTAAATACATCAAGGTACATGTGTCAAAATATAGAAACGCTAACGTAACATTTAAACCAATTACAAAACAGCAAACATAAGGTGAAAAAATAAAAAAAATAAGTGCAAAAAATAAAATAGATCAACAAAACGTGCCGTACTGTAATACTATGTGTATTAAAAATCTACTACGAAAATACGGCTCTACATTAAAGGTTTTGATAGCTCGCTTTAAAAGAAGTCTGCCCATGTACAGCCTTACTTCAGAAAAGACTTTTAAAGGGATTTTGACTAAACTAAACAAAACAAAACCGTAAATTCAGTCTATTAACAAACTTGGATTTATGAATGTAAACTTTGTAAAAAAAGATAAATAAATTGATTAAAAACTTTTTCATCTTCTTCATGACAATCAGTGAAGTTTAAACGTACATTACCAGTTAAAAGTTTTTTAGTGTTCAAGACCTTTCTTGCTTTTATAGAAAGTACACTACCAGTCAATTTTTTTCAACTGTAAGATTTTTAATGTTTAATGTTAAGCCAGCATTTATTTGATCCAAAGTACAGCAAAACGGACAATTTTTAAAATATTTTTACTATTCAAAATACTGTTTTCTATTTGAATGTATTTTAAAATGTAATTTATTCCTGTGATTTCAAAGCTGAATTTTTAGCATAATTACTTCAGTCACATGATCCTTCAGAAATCATTCTAATATTCTGATTTGCTGCTTAAAGACATTTATTATTATTATTATTAATGTTAAAAACAGCTGAGTATAATTTTTCTAAGTTTCTTTGATGAACAGAAAGTTCAGAAGAACAGCATTCAGCTTTGACCACAGGAATAAATTACACTTTAAAATATATTCGAATGGAAAATAGTTATTTCAAATAGCAAAAATATTTCAGTATTTTGGATCAAATAAATGCAGGCTTGGTGAGCCGAAGAGACTTCTTTAAAAACATTAAAAATCTTACTGTTCAAAAAACTTTGACTGGTAGTGTACTTCACATAAAATCAAGAAAGGTCTTGAACATTAATATTGTAATTGTAAATTTGTTATTACAGAAGATTCCATTTATATTTTTACCCTTGTAAATATCTACAAACAATGTTTTGCTAGATAAAAATCTGTTAATGAATTGAAAGATTTCTTTCTTTAGCTGAGATCAAAACCCACAGTCAGTCTAAAACATGTTAATATACACATGAACTTGACACAAAGATGTATTTTGTCAACTGTTTTATTTTGAAATACAAGGCAGTAATGCAGCACCAGTTTCAAACGTTTTGCTTTATTGAAAGCTGTGGTTTGTTCCACCTGTCAGACTCGTATAGCTTATCAGAGAGCAGTAGAGTAAAACACAGACCTACACAATGAGTAAACAACAATTTCCACAGTTATTGATTGGAGCACCATATTAAAAAAAAACAAATAGCTTGCAGTGACAGAGTACAGCCGGAATTTAACTATTGCTTGGTTTTTAAAGGAGTAGTTCACCTTTAATGTGATAATGTACTCACCCCCTGGTCATCCAAGATGTTCATGTCTTTCTTTCTTCAGTCACAAGGAAATTATGTTTTTTGAGAAAAACATTTCAGGATTTCTCTCCATATAGGGGACCTCTATGGTGCCCCCGAGCTTGAACTTCCAAAATGCAGCTTCAAAGGGCTCTAACTGATCACAGCAGAGGAAAGAAGGGTCTTAACCGGTCGTTTCGCTAGATAAGGCCCCCTCTTTCTCAGCTGGGATCATTTAGAGCTTTTTGAAGCTGCATTTAAACTGCATTTTGGAAGTTCAAACTCGGGGCACCATAGAAGTCCATTATATGGAGAGAAATCCTGAAATGTTTTCCTCAAAAAAAAAAAAAAAAAAAAAAAAAAAAAAATTTCTTTACGACTGAAGAAAGAAAGATATGAACATCTTGGATGACCAGGGGGTGAGTACATTATCTGTAAATTTTTGTTCTGAAAGTGAACTACTCCTTTAACTAGTTAAGGCAAGCACCTAAACACATGATTTTTTAAAAAAATATAAAACTTTGAAGGAGAAACAATCGTGTGGTATAGATTTTAAGCATTTCTGTAGCAAAAGTTAAATCCACAGACACAATTGAGCAGTTAACATACATTAACTAGTTGTTTTTGGTGTTTAAAGTGAAAAAAAAAAACACTCAGCAGCATAAAAACCACACAATGTATCTTTCAACACAACTCACATATAGTTAACTCTGCTTAGGCATATGTATAAGACATTTGATTGTATAAGTACTTCGATACTTTCTGTGGTCTGTTTTTGGCTTGTATGAGAGGTAGGAAATATTATCTTTGCATTTTTTTGTCAGCACCTAAGGAAAAAGAGCACCAGATATGAACCGATCTCTGGATTAAGCTGAAGAGAAAGGCTTGTGCAGTTCTGTTGGATTTGATGGTTGGGGTTCAGGTATAAGGATCAGCGTTTACTGGTTACATCAGTCCACTAAAATAGAACCTGAATGAGAAAAAGTGCATCTTTTAATACATTAAATCACAAAAAATTATTAAGATTTAGTGAACTCAACTCACCTGTCTTAGCCCAAATGCTTGTGCTGTTTCTCATAGCTCACTGCATTGTTGGAGTTACTTCCTAAAGAATAAAGATTAAATTCATCATCATTCTGTTAATAACGGCTGCTTTTATTCTTCCCTTCCCTACGGCTGAAACACAAAATAAACTGGTGGTCGTACTAACCTAAATAATCCTTGTAATCTTTGAAGGACTTGTGTCTCAGGCTACGTCCATCTAGAGGGAGAACAGTTAAATGTGTTGAATATTGTATTTAAATGTATATACAATCTACTGTTGAATGTGTGAATGTAATCTTGCTTAGATGTGTATAACCACCATACTATATAACCTAAACAATGCATAATGTGTGAGTGGATGGCGTTGAATGAAAGTTTAGATGGAGGAGTCTCTTCAGACCTGAGTTTCCACGCTGTTTGATGCACTGGCCTCGATTTGGGATCCCAGCCGAAGGGTTTCCCGGGTTGATAATGTGGCACTCGTAACCAGTGGGACAGAGCAAAGGCTCATCTCCATCCTCTGTGGTGCTGCAGGCCTCAGCTACACATAAAGACAGTCGAGCAAGTTATCAGTGTGTAATGATACATAATATCATTTATTGGTTTGAGCACCAGAATGTTTTATTGTGGGAAAGTGTTCATGTAATCCTTGCTCATCATACTTAATCTAGTAATAATAGTACAACACCTATAGATGGCAGTGTTGTAGTTAGAAAAGGTATTATAATAACATTAAAGGGATAGTTCACCCAAAAATGAACATTTTGTCATTAATTACTCACAGACCTTTATTCATCTTCGTTAAAACAAATTAAGATTTTTTTAATGAAATCTGAGAGCTTTCTGACCCTGTATAGACAGCAATGCAACTGACACATTCAAGGCCCAGAAACGTAGTAAGGACATTGTTAAAATAGTCAATGTGACATCAGTGGTTCAACCATAATGTTATGAAGCTATTAGAATACTTCTTGTGCACAAACAAAACAAAAATAATGACTTTATTTCAACAATTTCTTCTCTTCCATGTTGTCACGGGTTGTGTGGCTTAAGGGAAGAGCACGAAGCAAGAATATTCCAATGCAGTCTTTTAATATAATCCACAACGAAAATACAGGAGAGCAAGGAGAATCACACACATGGGAACATCTAATAGCAGACAAAGGAAATGGGGATAACGCAGGACTTAAATACTAGAAGGTTAATTAGGGAGAACTGAAACAGGTGTGTAGCAATTAATCAAAAACCATGGGAACAAATGAGGAACTAACTCAGACAGGAACACAACAGAACAAACATGTGACATTTCGCCCCCTCCCGGAAAGGCGCGTCCTCGCGCCGACAAAGAGTCCAACAGAGGAGGGAGGGTGGGGGTTCAGGAGGCGGGCGTGGGGCAGGCGAAGGGCAGGCAATGGGAAAGGAGTAAAGTTCAGGAGGCCAGGGTGGAGTAGATGGAGGAAGGAGCCAGGGAGGAGCCAGAAGCAGGAGGAGCCAGATGGTAGTCCAGAGACCAGCCAGGACGAGGCCCCAGGGCGGAGTCGAAGGAGGGAGGAGCCATGGTGGAGAGATGGCAGATGACACCCTGGGGACGAGCGATGGAGACGGAGCTACTGGCAGAGGTGACCCAGGTGGAGCCGAGCAGACGGAGAGCCAGGGTGACACAGAGGGTCCAGAGGGCCAAGGCGGAGCTGATGGCTCAGGCGAATGAGGCGGAGATGTGGATCCGGAAGACCGCAGCAGAGCCGGAGCGACAGAGGACAAAGGCGGAGCTGGAGGGAAGGAGGAGCCTGACAGAGCCGGAGGGACAGAGTGACAAGGCGAAGCCGGAGGAATGGAGTCCCGAGGCGGCGGATGGTCGACGACTGACCAAGGCGGAGCCGGAGAGACGAGGGAGCCCGGTGGAGCTGGTGGGATGACGGGCCATGGTGGAGATGAGGGAGCCAGGAGCCAAGGCGGAGCCGAAGGGTCGGAGGACCGAGGTGGAGTCCAGGACTCGGAGGCTGGAGGTAGAGACTGGGGATCGACCCGCCTAGGCGGAGCTGGAGCCTGGAAGTCCCGAGATGGATCCACAATCCTAGATGGCGCAGCCTGAGGGTGAGCTGAGGGACAGACAGGCACTAGCAGAGACAGGGCTGAGGAACTGGCTGGTTTGAGTGGAGGCGGGAGAGGGAGGCTGGGTGGGAACTTCAGAGACTCTGGACGGCTGGACGGGACCAGCGGAGGGTCTGGAAGACTGGACTTGACTGGCGGAGATTCTGGACGGCTGGATGGAGCTTTCGGAAACTCTGGAAGACTGGATGTGACTGGCGGAGATTCTGGACGGCTGGGCGGAACCAGCGGGGACTCAGGACGGCTGGGCGGAACCAGCGGAGACACAGGAGAGCTGGACGGGACCAGCGGAGACACAGGAGAGCTGGACGGAACCAGCGGAGACACAGGAGAGCTGGACGGGACCAGCGGAGACACAGGAGAGCTGGACGGGACCAGCGGAGACACAGGAGAGCTGGATAATATCTCCCCAAACCAGTCTATAAGATCCACTTCAAATATTTCCAAAAGTTCTTTATGATAATATCCATAGCTCAGCTGCAGCTCACCCTCAGTGTTAGGAGTGTGGGCGGGACCTCCCTCTAAGCCCTCGATCTCCACAAGGACTCCTACGGTGTTGCACAGTGTAGCCGGCTCACACACCTGGTCAGTCGCGTCATCAGGCTCAATCTCCGGGGCGATGATGTCCTCTGTCGCTTTAATTGCGGCAGATCGTGGCGCTTTAATCGCTACGGGCTTTGGCTGTGCGGCTGCGGTGGGCTCTGGCTTGTGCTCCGTGCTGCGGGGTGATGAAAGCTGGCTGGGCTCTGGATCGGGAGTGGGGCTGGAGAGGTCTTCCTGAACAGGACAGACGGAGAAATACAGTCCATTACTCTCCAGCGCCCACTCCACGAAGGCGGCGAAATCCTCCCTTGGACCGTTCGCTGGTAGGCGTGCCTTACACGGCTCGCTCAGGCTGGCGTGATAGAAAACACTGAGCGAGCGATCCGGGAAGTGTGTAAGACACGCCAGATCTAAAAAGTCCCTTGTGTGGTCCTCCAGCGAACGGTCCTGTTGCTTCAGGCAGAGGAGTTGGACTGCTGGCAGATCCATTCCGGGAGAGGGAAGAAAAAAAAGAAACAAACCAAAACAAAAGGAAGAAAAAACGCCGCAAATAAACTGTTGTTTGGTCTGCTATTCTGTCACGGGTTGTGTGGCTTAAGGGAAGAGCACGAAGCAAGAATATTCCAATGCAGTCTTTTAATATAATCCACAACGAAAATACAGGAGAGCAAGGAGAATCACACACATGGGAACATCTAATAGCAGACAAAGGAAATGGGGATAACGCAGGACTTAAATACTAGAAGGTTAATTAGGGAGAACTGAAACAGGTGTGTAGCAATTAATCAAAAACCATGGGAACAAATGAGGAACTAACTCAGACAGGAACACAACAGAACAAACATGTGACACATGTTAGTCTTTAACATGGTAGTTGTGTTACTGTCTATGGAGGGTCAGAAAGCTCTTGGATTATATAAAAAAAAAATCTTAATTTGTCTTCTGAAGATGAACAAAGATTTTACGGGTTTGGAACGACATGAGGGTGAGTAATAATGACATGATTTTCATTTTTGGGTGAACTATCGCTTTAATAATATATCAACAATAGTGGAGGGCCAAGGTTTTATATATTTTATATATATAAGTCCTCAAGGAGTTAGCTTAACCCTCTTCACCCCTCAGATTTAAAATTAGCATTTCAATAATTTAACAACAATATTTAAATAATTAACAACAGTCAGATACGAGCAGTTCAGAGTTCTCTGATGGAGGCTAATGGTCACATAACATGTAGAAAAGCAAATCAAATATTTATATATTAAAATAGTATATTTTATATATACAATAGTATATTTTAATATTATTTTAATAAATATTTAAATATCTTATTTATACTAGATACTTTATTTAAATATTTAATCTAGATAAAAACTATATTTATATTATATACATGTTTAGTTTGATTCAGATTTGTTTTTTTTATTTTTATTTTTATTTTATTTTATGAACCATTATATTTTTATGATTTAAGTAATTATTTGCGTTTCATGAAACCTCCTGTAGGAACAGAACAAGATTGTTTATGTTTTTTAAAGAAGTCTCTTCTGCTCACCAAGCCTGCATTTATTTCATCCAAAGTAGAGTAAAACAAGAAAATGTTTAAATATTTTTACTATTTAAAAGAACTTGTTTCTATTTGAATATATTTTAACATGTTATTTACTCCTGTGATTTCAAAGCATCATCTAATTTTTTGCATCATTACTCCAGTCACATGATCCTTCAGAAATTATTCTAATATTCTGATTTGCTGCTAAAAAACATTTATTATAATTATTACATTGAAAACAACCAAGTAGATTTTTTCAGGTTTCTTTAATGCATAGAAAGTTCAGCAGAACAGCATTTATCTGAAATAGAACTCTTTTGTAACATTATAAATGTCTTTATTATCACTTTTGATCAATTTTAAGCATCCTTGCTAAATAAAAGTATTCATTTCTATAATTTCTTTCCCCCCCAAAATTGTACTGACTCCAAGCTTTTGAATGTTACAAAAGCTTTTATTTCAGATAAATGCTGATCTATGGATATTTGTCATTTCATCAAATAATTTTTTTATTCTATTCAAAGAATCCTGAAAAAAAATTACTCAGCTGTTTTAAATATTGATAATAATAATAATAATAATGTTATAAAATAATGTATAATAATAAAAATAATGTTTCTTGAACAGCAAATCAGCATATCAGAATGATTTCTGAAGGATAATGTGACACTGAAGACTGGAGTAATGATGCCTGAAAATTCTGCTTTGATCACAGGGAGAAATTTATATCTAAATTTAAATGTATATAAATATTTCCCAATCTTACTGCTTTTGCGTATTTTGGGTCAAATAAATGCAGGATTGGTGAGCAGAAAAGATTTAAAAAACATGAAAAACTTTTGACTGGTCCTGTAGTTCTCTTGCAAATCCCAGTTTGGCACATCTTGATACATTATAATGAAATATTTGTGATTTGTTAGAACATGTGGCTACTTTTAACATGCTGTCTATGAAGAAAGATGCATTTTGCTGCCAGATGTGGGTGTAGTTCCAACTTCTACTAGAAGGAGCCAAAAGGATCATTCTAACTAGGCAAACCTGGCAGGATAGTTGCTAAAAAAGTGCCTGGGACTGTACACGTTCCTAGCGGTGCCATCAGCCAATCAGCATTGTCATGAGGTGTCAGTGTGCCAATGCTACCTACTACAGTATATACATCCTCAGTGCTAATTTAGACTGCTTTTTGGATAAGAATAAAACTCAGAATAGTATTGTAGCTCCATGTTTAATATTTAATGAAAAGAACACTGTGAGGGATAAAGTAAAGTCTGTTCAATGGACTGTACTGTTGTTCAACAACATACTGATTGTTCAGCTCTCTTTCCAAAAGACTTTCAGTGCACAAAACTCCAGAAAACAGCTTTGAAAGTGATTTAGGACCTTTACACTGCCCTACAAAGCAAAAAGGCAGTAACTACGCCGAGTGCAGAACTGAGAAAAATGACTTTAAAGTTATCCTGTCATCCAGCCTGTTATCCAGTGTTAAAACCGTCCTGTGAGGATGCCGCGAAATCACACACATTTGAGATAAAATATTTTGTCACATAACAAAGGATGCCTTGAATGTCATGAAAATGATAATAACTCATTTTTGACCAAAAATGCAGTTACTGCCTTTTTGCTTTGTAGGGCAGTACAGCACATGCCAATTTTAAGGACTGCGAGTCTATCACTCAAACCTTGTTTTCATTTGTGGAAACTTCAATATGGTGACAAGGTCTATTACATTTTTTTTAAGAAGTTCCCTCAAACTACATTTGATGGTAAGTCAGTGCTATTTCACTTTGTGCATTCGATCCTGAATAAATCGATACCCACCCTGCAGAACCTCTTCTGGTCCATCTAAAAGCCAGCCGTTCCCTCCTAGCCACCGCGGCTTGGGCTGCACCAACCAGTCCAGCACTGACCAATAAGAAATCAATACACAATATCAGTATGGCTAAATGTACTCAAGATTCACCATATACACGTCAGCATTATGCCTTGTAGTAATGCTAAAGCGGATATTCTGATTTCTGAGCAGATCATAGTGTGTTTTCTTACCGGGTGGAGGTTGCACTGACTCCAGACAGGCGTATATGCAGCCGTTGTAACAGCAACGTTTGTGTCTCTCACATTCAGAGTCAGATCGGCAGCCCGGTACCTCACAGGCTCGCTCGGGTAACATCTGCGGTGGCGGAGGACAGCGGTCGTTCTTCTGGTGCTGAGCAGTCTGAGGATGGTTGGGGTACTCGTAGTCCTGGGAGATTGAAAGACAACATGTGTAAGGGACATTATCATCATTTTTAACTATCTTTCTGAACATGAAATGATTATCATTCCTGTGATGCCAAAGCTGAATTTCAGCATCATTACTCCAGTCTTCAGTGTCACATGATCCTTCAGAAATCATTCTAACATGCTGATTTGGTGCTTAAGAATTTTTTTTTATCATTATCTATTTTGAAAACAGTTGTGCTGCTTAATATTTTTATGAAATCCATGATATACTACGATTAAAAAACTTTGATAAAAAAGTAATAACTGCGAGTTTATATTTCATTATTCTGAGAAAAAATGTCAGAACTGCAAGTTTATCTCATAATTAAAAAAAAGTCAGAATTGCAAGTTTATATCTCATAATTCTGAAGAAAAAAATCAGAACTGCGAGTTTATATCTCATAATTCTGAGAAAAAATGTCAGAATTGCGAGTTTATATCTTATAATTTTGGGAAAAAATGTCAGAATTGTGAGTTTACATCTCGTAATTTTGAGAAAAAATATCACAACTGAGTTTATATCTCATAATTCAGAGAAAAAAAATAGATTTTCAACTTTATATCATAACTGAGAAAAGTCAGAACTGCAAGTTTATATTATAATTTTGATTAAAAAAAGTCAGAACTGCGAGTTTATATTTCATAATCCTGAGAAAAAAAGTCAGAATTGCGAGTTTATCTGATAATTTAAAAAAAAGTCAGAATTGCGAGTTTATATCTCATAATTTTGAGAAAAAAATGTTAGAATTGCAAGTTTATAACATAACTTTGATAAAGTAATAACTGCGAGTTTATATTTCATAATTCTGAGAAAAAATGTCAGAACTGCAAGTTTATCTCATAATTAAAAAAAAGTCAGAATTGCAAGTTTATATCTCATAATTCTGAGAAAAAAAATGTCAGAATTGTGAGTTTACATCTCATAATTTTGAGAAAAAGTCAGAACTGTGAGTTTATATCTCATAATTCTGAGAAAAATATCAGAATTGAGTTTATATCTCATAGTTCAGAGAAAAAAAAATGATTTTCAACTTTATATCATAACTGAGAAAAGTCAGAACTGCAAGTTTATATTATAATTTTGATTAAAAAAAGTCAGAACTGCGAGTTTATATTTCATAATCCTGAGAAAAAAAGTCAGAATTGTGAGTTTATCTAATAATTTAAAAAAAAGTCAGAATTGCGAGTTTATATCTCATAATTCAGAGAAAAAAAATGTCAGAACTGCGAGTTTATATTATAATTTTGATTTAAAAAAAAAGTCAGAACTGCGAGTTTATATCTTATAATTTTGAGAAAAAAAATGTCACAATTGTGAGTTTATATCTCATAATTCTGAGAAAAAAAATGTCAGAACTGCGAGTGTATATTATAATTTTGATTAAAAAAAGTCAGAACTGCGAGTTTATATCTTATAATTTTGAGAAAAAAAAATGTCAGAATTGTGAGTTTATATCTCATAATTCTGAGAAAAAAGTCAGAATTGTGAGATGTAAACTTGCAATTGTGAGATAAAAGTGGCAGAAATGGGCTTTCATAACTTTTCATTTATTCAAGAATCCTGAAATTTTGTTTTAGCAAAAATAATAAGTAATAAGCACCAAATCAGCATATGAGAATGATTTCCAAAGGATCATGTGATACTGAAAACTGGAGTAATGATGCTAAAAATGTAACTTTGCCATCACTGGAATAAATTACATTTTAAAATATATTCAAATAGAAAACAATTAATAATATTTCACAATATGACTGTTTTACTGTATTTTTCATCAAATAATTGCAGCATTTGTGAGCATGGAAAACATTTTAAAATCCTTATTATTCCAAACTTTTGTCTCCTGGTTTGTGTGTTTTGCATATTATTTAAAAGCTTCCACTAAGAAAATAAAAACAAAACTTGTAGTGCACAAAACAATCGGCCTAATCAAGATGTCTGATACACAGTTTTCATGGATTACATTTTGCTTCTATAATAGCCTGTGACACAGTTTTCTCTGATTTAGCACTGTTAATATAACGGCTACACTGTTCAGAAACATAATACGACTCATAGAGAAGCTGGGCTTTTTATCCAAGCCTGGGCCTTTCTACTCTAGTTTTCTTCCTCCCATGGGTTCTTCAGTGGGCTCATAGATCTGCCCGAGCCAGGTTTCAGTTTGCACCAGAGGTACTGTTTAGGGGTTCACTCTGTTCTTAGAGTCCTCCTTCATTCTCTCGCTCTTGCTTTTCTTTTTACAGTTCAACACTACTTAAGCTCATCAGTTTTCTTACTACTCTGGCCAGGAATATACTGTTTAGAATGCAGACACGCATGAGCTGGTTTTCAGTGCTTCATTATTCAACTTTTTATTAGGGCCCAAGTTGAAATGTGGCTGTGATTTTGTTTACTAATTAAATTATAGGTTTGTGATCTGCATGCATCTTAAAAACTCAGCATGTTCACTTGGCAACTTTAGAGCTTTGCTTTCGAAAAACTGTTAAAATAAAAGCAAACGTCTGGCATGAGCCCATTGTGGTTGTTTTTGCAATTAGGTTAGATTTAGTTTTTTTAGAGAGTACAAAAAAAAAAATTAAATACAGTTATCATTTTATATGTATATACTAGCACTCAGAAGTAACCAAAAGTTGGGTTAGTAAGATCAAGATAAAAAACAAAAACAATTTTATTCAGCAAGGAATGCGTTAAATTTATCATGTGACAATAAGCACATTTATACAAAAAATCTATTTCAATTAAATTAACTTTCAACGGAAGCCTGTTTCTGCCACTGAATAAAAAATATAAAAGGTGTAATTGCAACTTTGTCTTTTATTTTCATCTTTTAACTGAGATGAGAAATGCAAGACATCAATTTGGAATCGCAAGAAAAAAGTCAGAATTGCGTGATATAAACTCACAGTTGTGCAATTTCTCACAAATGCAAGTTTGTATCTCGCAGTTTGAACTTTTTTCTTAAAATTACGAGTTTATATCCTGCAATTCTGACTTTTTTTCTCAGAATTTTTCTCAAAACTCAGAAGAAAAAAGTCACAATTGTGAGATATAAGCTCACAATTCTGAGAAAAAAAAGTCACAATTGTGCAATTTGTCACAAATGCAAGTTTGTGTCTCGGAGTTTGGAGTTTATATCCTGCAATTCTGACTTTTTTTTTTCAGAATTTTGAGGAAAAAAGTCACAATTGTGAGACATAAACTCGCAATTCTCAGAAAAAAGTCACAATTGAGAGTTTGTATCTCGCAATTCTGACTTTATTTTTTAGAACTGAGAGTTTGTATCTCGCAATTTTGACTTTCTCACAATTTCGAGTTTATATTAGGTTAGATTCAATTTTATTATCTTTTTACAGAATACAAGAAAAATTAAATAGTTATCATTTTAAATATAAACATCCATTCAAAAGTGAGGTTAGTAAGATTTTAATGTTTCTGAAATAAGTCTTTTATGCTTACAAAGACTGCATTTATTTGCAAAAATATAGAAAAAAAAACAGTAATATTGTGAAATATTATTACAATTCAGAACTGTTTTTTATTTTAACATATTTTAAAATGTAATTTATTAATGTGATGGAAAAGCTTAATTTTTAGCATCCATTACTCCAGTCTTTAGTGTCACATGATCCTTCAGAAATCATTCTAATATGATGATTTGCTGCTCAAGAAATGTTTCTTTTTATTTTTAATGTTAAAAAAGTTGTGCTTACGTTCACATTAATGCATTTAGTTATTCATTTTTATGATATAAGTCTTGCGAATGTATTAGTTGCATAACAACAATGATCTGTCAGACTTGGGTCTGAAACCCATGAAGTTCACATCAATATTTTATAATTTATGACTGGCATCAATATGACAATAATTCAGCATGCTGTTTTACCAGCCCTGACCATAAAAATATCAGTGACTGTTAAGATCAGTCTGCCTTTGCTTATTTAACGTACAGATTATATTTTCCCAAGTGTCTCTGGATGGGGCAAAGAGGAAGCGGTAGTGTGCTCTTCCTGTCTGGAATATGTCCCCTGATGATGTGCTGTATATGTCTTTTTGCTTATCTCTTCCAGATCCTCAGTTCCTGCTTAGAAGATATCAGTAGCTTATATAACAGTTTGTACCAGTCCTCTGATTCGATCAGACAACAATACTGATACTTCTGTTAACAGCATAGCTTTTAAAGTGTTTTAACACAAATTTAAACAACATATTGTAAAAGAGATCTATACAGTGACAGTCATTGAGCGTGGACTCAAAATATACTAGATTTTGCTATTTTTTCTTTCATGTTGTCTGCACAGTTAACTAAGAGCAGCCTATTATTTTACCATCACCAATGCCGGGTTAAGCACAGCAAAATTACACTCCCTCACCCTCCAAGGAGCCACAAAATATCCTTCATTTGCCATTTAAATGCTCCACCCTGTTGCTGCTCTACATCCTTCAGGTTCACTGACTTGAGGCCCCTATTAGTATGGACAATAAGATTTGAACTAAATACATGTTGACATACTTAGCACTCTGTAGTGTGGTCTTCCAAGCAATCATTAAGATAATTACCAGAGGAAAACTAAATAGCCCCCTTTCCTCTCTCTCTCTCTCTCTCCAAGTTCCACCAGCGAGCTGTGATTTAAGTCTAGACGTCTGCACGTTCATTTCCTGCCGAGTTCTGGGTATTTTACAGCTTCTTAGGTGCTTCGGTGACTTGGCTCAGTCTGAACTGAGTGGAGTGAGTAGGACAGGACCTGTAGATGATTGGCAGATCTGAAGATGGGAACAGAAAGCTTGATGAGGGGAAGGGTGAAGGTCACTTTTTTCAGTGTTTCACCTCTTTTTCTGATAAACCCTGGTAATCCCTAAACTCTTTGAGGATATGTAGCAGCCCCTCTGTTTTGGACTACCCCAATACTGACATGCCATGAGATTAGTTGCCATACTTGTTAGAAATGCAAGCCAAAAACACGTTATAGTGTCAATCCAATAGAGTGTTTTCACGACGCGTTATCAATCGGCCATATTGGCGGCACTGAACATAAACAATGCCACTGAACCGAATGAAACTTGCATATTTTGCTGAGTTTTGCTGCTGAAAATGGTCACTTATTGTCATGTTTCAGGCTGTACTAATCGGTCAGACTGGGAAAAACATTTGGAGTACTATAGACTGCCAAAAGTTATAACAAATCAAGAGGAAGAGTGGAAAAAACTGTGGAACAAAAGAAGGTTGTGGTTGGACAAACTGAACCAGGATTTCCAGGGCAAGAATCTTGACAACATTCATGTTTGTTCTTATCATTTCCGGTCAGGTAGGTGAAATACCAGGCTAATATTTTAATACAAAATATTGTTCCCTTTTCTGCTTACTAAGTCTTCTCTATATAATATAGCAGCTTCCAAAGTTTTTTTCCATGGTTTTGTTTTTTTTCCATGTTTTTTTTTTGACAGCATAAATGATCAGAACAATGTATTCAGTAGTACATTAACCATTCAATACATGCTGCTGTTTACATCTGAGTATGAGATCAGATAAGCCAATGGGTTTTGAACATGCATACATACATATATAACAGCTAAACATACCTTCCTTCAAATATGAGCACAACAGGAAACTTTTTCTAGTGTTTATGTGGAGTTAAACAAGGTCTCCTCAGCTGACTGAGATTACTCTGTCTGCAACAGAACACATGACTGCTGTTCAACTGCTTTAGCCTGAACTCATGCTGGATATTAGCTGAGATGAGTTGAAACACCACAACAGTCAAATGCTTCTTTAAGAGCGTATACTTTAAATTTTGCTAAGAATTTATATTTTGGTCATATTTTATTGTCCTCAAAGCTTTACAGCTGAGCTGAACTCTCCCCATCTGCCCATATGTGACCCTTGACCACAAAACCTGTCGGGTATATTTGTAGCAATATAGCTAAAAATACATTGTATGTGTTAAAATTATTGATTTTTCTTTTATGCCATAAAATCAGTAGGATATTAAGTAAAGATCATGTTCCATAATGTTATTTTGTAAATTTCCTACTGAAAATATACCAAAACTTAATTTTTGATTAGTAATATGCGTTGTCTTTGTGTTCCAGGGTCACATATGTAGATCTGCAAATGTGACATTTATTTTATAAAACAGTCCTATAAACGAGAAGTTAATATTAATTCACTTACATTTTAAGTTCCTGTTTTTGCTCTATTTCGTCAATGGAAATCGTATCAAGAGCAACAAATGTGTTTTGTTACTGAATCAATCAGCCATTTGAACAAATCGTTTGAATGAATTACTCAATGACTCACTCATTCAGTGTTTTGCCGACACCTACTGGCGATTTTTAGGCTTATATTTAAATTAGATTGTCCCTTTTTTCCAGATATCATTTCAAATATCAATATTAAACGTTTTCAAAACATCAAAACAATATTTATGCATTTGTAACTGCAGGTTAACTGTATTCATGTCCTACATTAAACACTGTGTAAATGCATCAAAATGCCACTTCAGATGCAGATTCTGCATTGCAAACACAAATATTCTAGATACTGATTTCATTTGATTGTTAACTATAGTGTCTTGCTATTTATATTATTGATAAAATGTGACCCTGGACTACAAAACCAGTCATAAGGGTCATCATATACATCATATGAAAGCTGAATAAATGAGACTTCCATTGATGTATGGTTTGTTGGTATAGGAAAATATTTGTCCGACAACTATTCGAAAATCTGGAATCTGAGGGTGCAAAAAAATCTAAATATTGAGAAAATCACCTTTAAAGCTGTCCAAATTAAGTTCTTAGGAATGCATATTACTAATCAAAAATTAAGTTTGGATATATTTACGGTAAGAAAATTACAAAATATCTTCATGGAACATGATCTTTACAAATACAAATATACACGTGCTACTTAAGACTGGTTTTGTGGTTCAGGGTTACTAATTTAAAAATTTGACACAAAAGATGCATACATTTAATTAGGATAGAATAAATTGGCCATTTAAAGGTAAAAATGGCCATAAAAGGTAAAAATCAACTTATTGGAAAAGTTCATTTCTGTTAAATTCAGAACATGAAGAATATTAAAAGCTTTGGGAGTCTGCCAAACCTGCCAAAATACCAGCACAATAACATGCTTAGCAACATATTGTGTGATTATCGACAAGTTATCGACTCTCTAAATGGCTTTTTTGTTAGTAGCTTGTAGCCTGGTAAACTACAGTTTCAAACTGGCTTCTTTAACACTGGATGATGAGAAGTTTCTCATAAGTTCCAGGGTGTTAATGGAATCATTTAAGCTGAAAATTAATGTTTAATATCTTACAAAGTTATTTAGGGTTCAAAACAGTAACACGCTCCATCCAGACTGAAACAACCATGAAAGCAGATACTGCATTCTTGATTTAAAGTCTACCACGAGCAAATAGAGCCTGAATGAGGATGACAGACACTTCACATCACCTCAGGAGGTTGTTGACAAGTAGCTCTAAAACATCTGTCATCATCTCTGTCAGCTTTTAAAGCGTTCTCCCTTGGCCTGTTAATCATCACTGTGCTCAGAGATTGATGGAGCTGTGACGGTAGAGCTGAGCTGAGATGACCCCTCACATGCCTTTACATGTTCTGCAGAGACCCAGACTACAACTTTTTATCCACATTCTATCTTTAGATCAATACAAAATATTTAGCTTCATACCATACTGTTTTCCTTTAGCAATGCAAACCCTGAAAAAAAAAATCATGGACTGATTACATCAGATTTAGAGTTATTCAGGAAAGCCTGAAATGCTCAGCCACGAGAATAAACAGTTCATGGTTCGCAGTCACGAGTGAGCTGGGAGCCAGTTGGACTTGGATGGCTTTTGGACCTCTTTAGGCCCACCCAGTAAATCCAGCTCAGCAGAATGCTGGCTCAAATTCACTTTCTCTCTCCCTTAACAATACTAGGTTTGGAAACTTGAAAGTGAGGCTGAGCTACTTCTCTGAGCCCTGTTATTGCTGTTTTTCTTAGAGAGAGGTCACATCAGTGAAATGATCTCAATTACCCTCAATGTGAACCTAATTATGATTTATTGCTATAACAGCACTGTACTGTGTGTCTGTCCGTGCTTCATCAGTTCACACCAATGACTCTGCAAAAAAGAGAGAGTGAGAACGAGAGGACAGCTTTAGGGAAGGAAGCAGATGCTACTTGTCAAAATGTCAAATGGAAGATAAATTAATCAAACGAAAATGAGTATAAAAAGGACTTTTAAGGACAAAATCAGATGTATGATGTATCAAGGGAGGTTACTTTGGGCACAGTTCATTTCCTGCGGTATGCGAATGGATCCGTTTGTAAATCTTGTCAATCCAGAATGACGCTGGAATTCAGTCAGTTGGGAAGGGATACTCATCCGGTGCAAATTCCATCTCGCCATCCCTTGTTAATTGTTATCAATCAAACCTAGGCTTATCAGGATTAAAGAGAAGAGGCCCAGAAACTTCCCGCCTGAAATCCCTCAGCTTCTGTTTTACTTACTTACTTACACACACACACACACACACACACACACACACACACACACACAGGTTTACATGTTTTATGGGGACATTCCATAGGTGTAATGGTTTTTATACTGTACAAACCGTACTTTCTATCGCCCTACACCTAAACCTAGCCCTCACAGGAGATTGTGCACACTTTTACTTCCTCAAAAAAACTCATTGTGCATGATTTATAAGCCTGTTTCCTCATGGGGACCTGAGAAATGTCCCCACAAGGTCAAAATCTACTGGTATTCCTATCCTTGTGGGGACATTTGGTCCCCACAACGTGATGAATACCAGACACACACACACACACACACACACACACACACACACACACACACACACACACACACACACACACACACACACACACACACACACACACACACACTACACACACTACACACTACATACATCTGAGTATTTAACCGTAACCACAGCAACTCCATTGGAGTCACAGAGACACAGTGTATTCATTACGTTTTTTTCACTGTATAATGGACCTAAAACCCTCTTAAAGGCTCACAGATGCCAGTCTCTGCCAACACTGCATTCACTAACAACAAAGGGCCAAAGAGTGCCTTGGTATTTTCATTTTCCTGCTCAAGTGTACATGAGATATCTTTTAAATCTAGTTACAAAACAAACAAAAAAAGTACCATGATCAAAATATAGAGTTTTCACGGCACGTCATCAATCGGCCATATTGGAGGCACTGAAAGTAAACAATGGCACTGAACGGAACAAAACGCGCATATTTTGATGATTATTGCTCCTGAAAATGGTCAATTATTGTCATGTTTTGGGCTGTACTAATCGGTCAGACCGGGAAAAACATTTGGAGTACTATAGACGGCCAAAAGTTATAACAAATCAAGGCGAAGAGTGCAAAAAACTGAGGAACAAGACATGTTTGTGGTTGGCCAAACTGAACCAGGATTTCCAGAGCAAGAATCTTGACGACACTAGTGTTTGTTCTTATCATTTCCATTCAGGTAGGGTGAAATATTAGGATAATATCTTAATTAATACTGCTCCTACGCATCTTTACCACCTATTAACTTTAGTTTGTTAAAATATTGCACCCTTTCCTGCTTGCTCATCAGCTTCCACATGTTTTTCCACGGTTTAGACAGCATAAATTAGCAGAACAACGGATTCAGTAGTACATTAACCTTGCAATCCATGCTGTTGTTTACATCCGAGTATCGCCAATATGGCCACACATCCGGGTAACTGACCAAATCGTGTCGTTAGTGCAAACCCTCTATATGGGTGTAGGTTTTGTGCATCTCAGAGCAGCTCTGTTCATAGTAAATGCTGCTCCACACAAACAGTTATTACATATTTTACATACAATATATTTATAATTATCCGATTACTCAATTAATCGTCAAAAATAATCGTCAGATTATTCTTTTACCAAAATAATCGTTAGTGACAGCCCTAAAATTAATACTTTTATTCAATAAACATGCATTAAACTGATCAAAAGTGACAGCAAAGGCATTTATGATGTTACAAAAGATTTCTGTTTTAAATAAAAGCTGTTATTTTGAACTTTCTATTCATTGATGAATCCTAAAGAAAAGCATATCATGGTTTCATCAAATTTCTAAGTTTCTTGATACTCAAGTATTTTTGATCACATAAATGCAATAAGCATTGCAAATAAAAGCCTTGCTGAGCCTGAGGCCTCTAGTGTCCAACACACACACACACACACACACACACACACGCACGCACGCACGCACGCACGCACGCACGCACACACACACACACACACACACACACACACACACACACACACACACACGCACACACTGAATCCTTACCTTCTGGTTGAGTCCTCTCTTTCTGATCATGCGTGCATTCCTTGAACCAGATGCCAACAGCAGAAAGTAACAGGCCAGAATTACTGGCACAAACCCAGTCCGGATCTGACAGCCTGGCATGGTCCTTCTTCGTCTCTCCTAGTAATCCTCAGACGTCCGAAGTTGGTCCTGTTGGAGGTGCTTATGTTGTGGCTTCCTCCAGCATGTATACGTATGCTTAAGGTGTCTCTGTCCTGTTGCAGTTACATAAATTCCTCTACAGGAGAGTTTCTAAAGCCATAAAAAAGACAAAAGCTGTGGGAAAAACACATTAAGAACAGTACAAAAGAAGAAGTGAGAGGAGGAGAAGTTAAAGAAAAAGAAAGAGAAAAAGAAAAGGAGACAGCTGTCTATGCATCGGTTATTCTGAGGAGAGGGTTAAATGTGTCTACTGACACGAAAAGCACATGGTTACTCTGAGAGAGAGAGAGAGAGAGAGAGGGAGGGAGGGAATGAGAAAAGAGGGAGGGAAAGAGGAGGACGAAAAGACAAAGTTTGTGGAATGAAATTTTCTTACATTTCTTTCTTTCTTTGGCTGGGCATCTTTATCAAGTCATTTTATGACAAACTGGAAAATACATCTGTGAAGTAAAAGCAAAAAAAAAAAAAAAAAAAAAAGAACTGTTTAAAATCTCATATTTCACATATTTGCTGTTGTCTTAGGAAATAAGTTATTCCTAGCACCATTATACTGAGGTTTCCTTGCAATCTGTGAGTGTGCATGCTCATTTTCATGGGATAAGACTGGGTGAGCAAGCAGAAAGAATGAAAGCATGTGGTGAATTCTGAGGAAGGGGCCAATAGTCTTTGAAAATTCACGTTCCCTCCTAAAGTAGGACATCCCGCCTCCAGCCCCACACTCTCTCTTTACCCTTCTGTACCCCTGCAGCAGGGGCTGGGGAAAAAAACCCAGAAGGAATGCCAAGTCCATTTTAACCTTTAACACCACTCTGCTTTTACTGGACAAAGACACCTGTGAATATTTCAAGGTTTAGAAAAAAATAGGCTACATGTTTAGCCTACTGGAAAAAATATTCAAGAAATTTCATTATATCCCAGGTAATAGGTAAATATATCTGTCGATTAAAAAAAAGGATTAGCATTACAACACAAGTCTGTTTATCCCATATTTCAGATTTCTGTTTTGAATTAAAAGGAATGCAACAGTTGTATGTGAAGTGATATTAATGTAGCTAGGTATTTATGCAATTTACAAAATGTACAGTCGTGGCCAAAAGTTTTGAGAATGACACAGATATTAGTTTTCACAAAGTTTGCTGCTAAACTGCTTTTAGATCTTTGTTTCAGTTGTTTCTGTGATGTACTGAAATATAATTACAAGCACTTCATACGTTTCAAAGGCTTTTATTGGCAATTACATGACATTTATCAAAAGAGTCAGTATTTGCAGTGTTGGCCCTTCTTTTTCGGGACCTCTGCAATTCGACTGGGCATGCTCTCAATCAACTTCTGGGCCAAATCCTGACTGATAGCAACCCATTCTTTCATAATCACTTCTTGGAGTTTGTAAGAATTAGTGGGTTTTTGTTTGTCCACCCGCCTCTTGAGGATTGACCACAAGTTCTCAATGGGATTAAGATCTGGGGAGTTTCCAGGCCATGGACCAAAAATTTCAATGTTTTGGTCCCCGAGCCACCTAGTTATCACTTTTGCCTTATGGCACGGTGCTCCATCGGGCTGGAAAATGCATTGTTCTTCACCAAACTGTTGGATTGATGGATTGTTGGAAGAAGTTGCTGTTGGAGGGTGTTTTGGTACCATTCTTTATTCATGGCTAGTGTTTTTGGGTTAAATTGTGAGTGAGCCCACTCCCTTGGATGAGAAGCAACCCCACACATGAATGGTCTCAGGATGCTTTACTGTTGGCATGACACAGGACTGATGGTAGCGCTCACCTTTTCTTCTCCAGACAAGCCGTTTTCCAGATGCCCCAAACAATTAGAAAGAGGCTTCTTCAGAGAATATGACTTTGCCCCAGTCCTCAGCAGTCCATTCGCCATACTTTTTGCAGAAGATCAATCTGTCCCTGATGTTTTTTTTTTGGAGAGAAGTGGCTTCTTTGCTGCCCTTCTTGACACCAGTCCATCTTCCAAAATTCTTGGCCTCATTGTGCGTGCAGATGCGCTCACACCTGCCTGCTGCCATAGACCTTTCTCACAACTTCTGTATTTTGCGCCGGAAATACGTAATTGCTGTGTAAACCCATTTCCGCCCCGGTATGCCGGTAACCAGTTAAACAACGTGAAAAACGCTTAACGTGGCTTAATGTATGTAAAAAACGACCAGGAAACCGCAAGTTTCTGTCAGACCTTACGTGGAACAAACATTAACTACTATCAAAAGAACGAGCCCTTATTCCACATATAAAGTGAATAATATCACGTTAAGCGTTTTCTCCCCCATAGAAGCCCATTATAAGGAAACAGCTTAACGTGGTTTACGTACCTCAACAGCGACCAGGGAAAACCAAACGTATGTTAAATTTGACTTATAATAAATACTTGCTGCTGTCAAAAGAATGAGCTCTTATTCAGCATATAAAGTGCGCGCCCCATAGAAGTCCATAACAAACAATGTTAAGCTTTTTCCTTAATGGAGTTCTATAGGGAGAAAAGCGTGATATTATTCACTTTATATTATTCACTTTATATGCTCAATAAGAGCTAATTATTTTGACAGCAGAAAGTGTTTATTATAAGTAAAATTTTAAGCCACGTTAAGCTTTTTTTTTTGTATAATGGACTTCTATGGGGCGCGATCACTTTATATGCTGAATGAGAGCTCGTTCTTTTGAGAGCAGCAAGTGTTTATTTTAAGTGAAATTTAACAGAAGTTTGGTCTTCCCTGGTCGCTGTTAAGGTAAGTTAATAAACCAAGCTGTTTCCTTATAATGGGCTTCTATGGGGGAGAAAACGCTTAACGTGATATTATGCACTTTATCTGTGGAATAAGGGCTCGTTCTTTTGATAGTAGTTAGTGTTTGTTCCAAGTAAGGTATGACAGAAATTTGGGGTTTTCTGGTCATTTTTTACGTACGTTAAGCGTGTATAAACGCGGATAAACTCTTAGTGGAAAAACGTATATCCTTTATCCAATTTGTTCCTCTTTGTGACGGAGTTTTTCTACACGACTCTTATGGGGTCTGCAAAAGTTATTTTTGACAAACCAGCGAGGGAAGTTGTGTAGACTCTCTCCATTTTAAATTACCCGGCTTTCTGCTGTGTTGACATTACACAGGAAGTCTGCATACCCTGCGATTGCATATTTCCGGTTTCTGTGAAAAAGGTCTATTCCTGAGCAAGCTCTGCACTGGTGGCACTCTGATCCCGCAGCTGAATCCTCTTTAGGAGACGATCCTGGCACTTGCTGGACTTTCTTGGATGCTCTGAAGCCTTCTTAACAAGAATTGAATCTCTTTCCTTGAAGTTCTTGATGATCCTATAAATTGTTGATTTAGGTGCAATCTTAGTAGCCACAATATCCTTGCCTGTGAAGCCATTTTTATGCAACGCAATGATGGCTGCACACATTTCTTTGCAGGTCACCATGGTTAACAATGGAAGAACAATGATTTCAAGCATCACCCTCCTTTTAACATGTCAAGTCTACCATTCTAACCCAATCAGCCTGACATAATGATCTCCAGCCTTGTGCTCGTCAACATTCTCACCTGAGTTAACAAGACGATTACTGAAATGATCTCAGCAGGTCCTTTAATGACAGCAATGAAATGCAGTGGAAAGTTTTTTTCGGGATTAAGTTAATTATCATGGCAAAGAAGGACTATGCAATTCATCTGATCACTCTTCATAACATTCTGGAGTAGCCTATATGCAAATTGCTATTATAAAAACTTAAGCAGCAACTTTTCCAATTTCCAATATTTATGTAATTCTCAAAACTTTTGGCCACGACTGTACTTTTGGTTACAAAGCAGTCATTTTGACTTGTAAAACAAACAAAAATTGGTGTGTACACATTTGCATTGGAAGTTGGAAGGCAATGTGTTCTGGAAGGTTTAACAACAGAAATGTAAAGTGTTTAGGGCCTTTAGGGTGTTTTAGTACTTAAGCCTGGGTTATAGTCATTTTAAATTTAACCCCGGGTAAAGGTAAGTTACTGGAAGCTTGTTAAAAGAGGTAAGTCCAGCCTTTTATCTCACAATTCAGACTATTTTTGCAATGTTGAAGTTTGCAGTCTTAGAACCTTGCTGCTAAATGCTTAGCAACAGACAACCAATCACAAGCCTCATATTTGTGACCCTGGACTTAAGTAGCACTGGTATATTTGTAGCAATAGCCAACAAAACATTGTATGGGTCAAAATTATAGATTTTTCTTTTATGCCACAAATCATTAGGATATTAGGTAAAGATCATGTTCCATGAAGATATTTTGTGCAATTCCTACCACAAATATATCAAAGCTTAATTTTTGATAAATAACATACATTGCTAAGAACTTCATTTGGACAACTTTAAAGATGATTTCTCAGCATTTTTATTTTTTTGCACCTTCAGATTCCAATAGTTTATCTCGGCCAAATATTCTCCTATCCTGACAAACTTTTCAAAATTTACATATACATATATTACATAAATAAATCAATGGAAAACTTATTTATTCAGCTTTCAGATGATGTATAAATCTAAAAAAAAAGACCCTTATGACTGGTTTGTATTCCAGGGTCTCATTTAGGTCCTTTGGAAAATCACGGAAACACCGCACATTGTTCAAGCAGTCCTTCCAGTGTTTGAGGTGAAAATGTCAAATGGAGACGGATATGGAACAACACATTAATTTTAACAAGTCAGCAACAGGTAAAATATGTGTATTTAACGTGTATTATATGCGTATTTCATGTGTTGTTTACACGTAAAAAATAGTGGCATTAAATAACACTTAAATACACGTTAAATACGCATATTTTACATGTTTTTGACGCGTTAAAATTCACGTGTTTTTGAACCATTTGGCCTTCCATAAACAGAAAACGTGTGAACTGGGGCCTGTTTCAATAAGGAGGTTCAACCAACTCTGAGTTAAAACTTGAACTCTGAGTTGACTTACCCTGAGATGGGAAACTCTGAGTTTTCGGTTACAGAACAGCTGAAATGAGTTAGTTCAATCCACTCTGAGTAGGTTGACTCTGAGTTTAGTGCTTGCAGCTTGACTATGAAAAGCCCTGATCAATGGAGCTCTGAAATTATGATTCACCATGGCAACAGCTCCCGCCAAAAAGACCTCTGCATATTTCGAGCCAATGCTTAACTTTAATTCTTAATAATTATTAAGAATATAATTATTTAATTATTAATAATTAGAATATCAAAGGTAAAAACTGGCAGAACGGTAAGTTACTGAACTATTAATTTTCATGGTATCAAACAGGCAAAAAAAATAAAATAAAATAAAATAAAAAATAATAATTAGAAGAAGAAAACAGCTAAACATGGAAGTAAACATAATTCAACCAGGTAAAGCTTTAAGCATAAAGGGTTCATGAGTGTAGGCTACATGATTTTACAAATATTTGACATTAAAATATGTCATATAAAAAAACAATTATGTGTCTAATTTCACTTTGCAGCAGCTTTTTCCACATAGTCTAATGCTCTTTCACAAAATGAAATGTTCTCTAATCCAAACGGTTGCATTTCTTAATTAGAGTAATGAAATGAAGCCAACAGCATGAAGGCTCGCAAAATGATGAAGAACAGATGAAGAGGAGATGGAAGTATTGGAAGAATATTAAAATCCAACATGAAAAAAAAAGAATAAAAGTTGCATTTGTGCATTCATAGGAAAAAAAGATGACCTAGTAAATTTAACAGCTGTGGTGGTGGTTATATATATATATATATATATATATATATATATATATATATATATATATATATTATACATTTTCATCTGCCATTCTTCCATTCCATACAGCAATCAGCTTCATATTTGATGGCTTTGTGCTCAGTAGGCAATGACACTAAAATTCTCAGAAAGAGCATTAGAGCAAGGCACACTTTCTTTACCGCTCTGCATACAGTGTCTGTACTAATGTGCTCTGACTACCATTTAAAAATGACACAGGTCAAATAAATACACATGTCTAATCAAAATAATCCTATACTATATGATAAATAATAATCGTATTTATGAAAGGACATGCCATTTTTGTCACTTTGACAGTGTCTGCATGATGAAAATATGTGCAATAAATTAATGCACCTAAAAATGCTTTTCTTACTTAGTATTGTCTTGTTGTTTCCAATTAAAAAAAAAAAAAATCTAAAGATTCTTAAATCAAAATGTCTTTCTTTTTTCTGTCAAAAAGGTTTTTGAAAAAAACATTCCAGGATTTTTCTCCAATTTTCGATGGGAGCCAACAGGTTGAAGGTCCAAATTTCAGTTTCAATGCACCTTCAGAGGGCTCTACATGATCCCAGCCAAGGAATAAGGGTCACTGGAAACTTCAACTTCAACCCATTGTAGTCCACTATATGCAAAAATCCTGGAATATTTTCCTCAAAAACTTTACTTTTTTTTTTTATTTGAAGAAAGAAAGACATGAACATCTTGGATTACATGGGGGTGAGTAAATTATCAGGACATATTTTCTCTGCAAGTGAAGTTGTCTTAAGTTGAATATATATTTAATTAAACATTCTGATGAAACTGTTCCATGTTCTTCATCAGCACAGTATTTTAAATGTAATTGTGCTGTATTTCTTTAAAAAAAAAAGCTAAAAATTTAAAATGTACATTTTATATGGCATTTGTAAAGACTTTGTATTTTGTCTTTTAAATAAAACTGTCCATTTTCCACCTTGAGCATGCTTTGAAACTTTATTGAAGGTTTTTTTTATTTTAATGATTTGTAAAATAACAGTGTTTCTCTGTAGAACATTTAGTGCTTTTATTGTAGTAATCTAGGTAAAATCTGTCAAATAAGGGTTTTACACTGTAAAAAAACAGTCAAACCACTGGCAGATACAGCTGCCAAACAAAAACCACAAAGTTAAGTGAAATATTGTAACTGAAACAAGGGAAATTTTGTAAAATAAAGGTTTTATACTGTAAAAAAGGTCCCGTAAAAAAACGGTCAAATGACTGGAAGCTGTGTCTGCCAAACAAAAAATTTAAAATTAAAGTTAAATATCATAATTGAAACAACGAAAAATCTGTAAAATAACTTTTTTCTGTAAAAACTTCTCTCTGTAAAATTATTGTTTTTGCACTTTATTTCATTTTTTATATATTTTTTTTTACAGTGTACAGTGTAAGGTGTTTATTTAATCTTTTAAGTGTATTTTTCTTATTTTGAATATTATCTGTCAATTGGGTAAGAAAAATAATCTTGTTTCCAGTTGCATTAAGATTATTTTTCATGTTTTAAGTAAAATGCACTAAATTTACATTCCAAAACACTCATTAAGAAAAGCATTTTTGAAGCATAAATGAATGAATGATGTATTTAAACATCACTTGCGCTTTAAAAAGGGGGAGGAGACCGAAAGAAACTCTGGGTTTACCGAAGAAAACCTGCTCCCGACCAGGTTAGGTTCACAGAGTAAGTTGCCATGGTAATTGACTCTGAGTATAAGTTACCTCTCTTTCAGAAACGGGCTTGACTTACTCTGCTTTCTCAGGTTTAACATACCTCCCATTCTGAAACCGAAAACCCAGAGTTTCCCTCATTTCAGGGTTAACATACTCAGAGTTTTCACTTAACCTCCTTTCTGAAACGGGCCCCTGGCGTAAAGAATGGATTGTTATTCTTACCTTAATAGTCCACCGAAAATTGCATTCAGGGAAAAACTTGATAGTAAGTTAGGCTACAGTTTGGATGTGCAACGGTAGAGCCGTTATGTAAACACCTGCACCATTCGTCCAATCATTGACCCAGCAAACACAAAACGTTTTTACAACATTGTATTTTGGTTGCAATTAGGTTGTAGTACAACGTTTTAAAAACGTTTTTAAAACGTTTCTTAAAAAAAAAAAAACATAATGTAACCAAAATAAAACGTTTTAGAAAAGTTGTAAAAATACCAACCTGGAATGTTTTCTTTGAGTAGTTTAAAAAAAAAATATATCACGCTTGTCTACTACGAAAATAAAACCAGACCAACCTGCAACACAGCAAATATGCAAATAGGAATGTGCAGCCTGAAACTTTGAAACAAGATAGTCCAGATTTTCTTTAACCCATGGTTTATAACGTGTTTTTGGCCCTATTTACTAATTCTTTCAAATGAATTTAGTTAAAGTGATAGGTAACCCAAAAATGTAAATTCTGTCATTATTACTCACCCTCATGTCGTTCCAAACCCGTAAGACCTTCGTTCATCTTCAAAACACAATTTAAGATATTTTTGATGAAATCTGAAAGCTTTCTGACCCTTCATAGACAGCAACTCAACTGACATGTTCAAGGCTAGAAAGGCATTAAGGACATCATTAAAATAGTCCATGTGACATCAGTGGTGCAACGGTAATGTTATGAAGCTACAAGAGTACTTTTTGTTCCCAAAGACTTTATTCAGCTATTTCTTCTATTCCGTGTCAGAAATATTTAAATCGCAATTACACACAAAAGTACACAGTTCTGTTTTTTTTTTCACTCAAATGCATAAAACTTAAAGAATAAATTAATAACAAATGTAAGAAAGAATGTCTAATGAAAAAATCTGCATAAAAACACCTGTATGGCAGGACTGCAATAAATGAAGTCAATGCACATGTGTCATCTGACGTACAGCTGCTCTGATTCCTTTGATCTGCAATTTTTGTGAAGCTCTGTCAGTCTCATACCTGCTCAAGCTATAATCTGCAAAGATCAGACCATGAACACAGCCTCACAATGAAATGAAAACTTTTATAGTGATCATACAGATCTCAGCATCTGTTGAGTAAACATGAACCACATGACCATAAAATTCAATCTGATGTGTGAGAAAAACCTGAGCATGTTTCTGTGCTGTAATGTTGCTTGTCCTTTTATTTTCTGTACAGCATGATTGGTGTATTGTGGAAATAAGCTTTCATGATTTATATGTGGATAAAAGAAAATAGGGGCCTGACCTCACCGTGCTCCAGAAAGAAAGACAATAAATCTGCAAGAAAAAATGCTATGATGTGTGCAAGTTCTGTTCTCCCGTTTTATGTCTCTTCCTTTGAAACAAATACCTTTGATTCTTGCATGTAGGTGCATGTAGGTGATGCAGGCTTGTGTGTGTGTGTTGTCAGGCACTTGAATGTTACACAATTGTATGAAACTTTCAACCAGTGCTAGCAGAATTATCCTCCTTTAAATATTTACCTGCAAAAAAATGAATTTCCTTTGGATAACTCCATATTAAAGCTGTATCGGTTCACATAGGTTCATTCCAACTTTTCCACAGCTGTTCCTTTCACTCCTGTTTAGGACAGCCCCTCTCTTTTGACCCCATTAGGCCCACCCAAAACAGGGGAGAAAATGAGAGAAAGAGAGAGTAAAAGAGAGGTAAAGGAGAAGAACTACACCTCTTGGGTATTATCCAGTATAATCCCTCCAGCTTTCCAGATTTTTCTTCTCCAACTTTGATTCCTCGCTGCTTTGAAGTTCACTCTCTCTGTAAGCAGTATGTCTCCTTTGTCTGGCCTCACTGCATACTGCATCTTTTTCATTCATAATACATATCCCACTGACAGAACTTTTTATGAAACTTCAAACGGAGAAGGTTAAATGGCATGATAATCCATGTACATGGCCTCAAAAGCCACACTTAAAGAGACAGTTCACCCAAAAATGAAAACTTGAATTTATTAACATGAATTTATTTCTTCTGTCGAACATAAAATGTATGTTTCTTTTATCTCTGTAATGGAATCCAATGGTCACCAAAACCTTTCACAAAATATCTTTTGTGTTTCACAGAAAAAAGTAACCCACTTAGTGAGAATATAAGTGCTGGATTTTGACACAAATCTCACGATTCAAATCAATTCTGATTTTGGTTTGACTTAATATAGATTATTTTGGATATATCATGCACATGGCAAATTTTCTCTCTATCTCTCAACTAATGCTGTAAAATATATATGAGAGTCAGTTGTTAAAACATTACTATAATATATAATTATAATACTACACTAAACTACAAGTTTACTTTAACTTTAAATTAGATATTTGTGACCCTGGACCACAAAACCAGTCGTTAGTAGCACATGTATATTTGTAGCAATAGCCAACAATACATTGTATGGGTCAAAATTACAGATTTTTCTTTTATGCCAAAAATCATTAGGATATTAAGTAAAGACTGTGTTCCATAAAGATATTTTGTAAATGTCCTACTGTAAATATATAATTTTTTTAGTTTTGATTAGTAATATGCATTGCTAAAAACTCCATTTGGACAGCTTTAAAGGTGATTTTCTCAGTATTTAGATTTTTTTTGCACCCTCAGATTGTTAAATAGCTGTGTCTCGACCAAATATTGTCCTATTCTAAGACGAACGTCAATGGAAAGTTTATTTATGCAGCTTTCATGTAATGTATAAATCTTAATTTCAAGAAAAAAAGTGACCCTTATGGCTGGTTTTGTCATAAATGGTGGCTGTCATAAAAACTTAAGAGATTTATTCAAATTTAATATTCAAGCACAGTAAAATTTATAATGAATATGTTATATGGTGCATATATTTAGGAAAATGTTGATTTTTCTAGGTGGTTAACGTTTATGATCACAGAATATGTTTTCTCTGAGGTAAATGTGACGTTACGTGACATTGTTTACAAACTATTTACGTCTTTCTGCGGTTAAAAAACTGAATAAGAAATTACACGAGCCAGAATACAGATTTCGGTAAGTTTTACTACTTCTTTTAACATACCTTCGGATGTTTATCCATGTTTACTTTGTGCAGAAACTGGTAATACGGTGGATGACATTATCAATTGTCGTCTGCCGCTTCTCTTGAGGCGCTACAGCGATCGGTCACTCCACGTTAGAAACGGCGCCAAAACGGTAACGTATTTATTCTTCGAATAATGTAATAAAATAAACAGAATTTGAAATCTAAGACTTTGTTTCATATCAAAAGTAACAAACACAAACCTAATCGCGATTTATTGAATGGAGGTGCGATAAAATGTTCCTCCTTAACTGAGAACAGGCTAAACTAATCGATTCTTCTGGGGATTTAAAAATCGATATCGTTTCATAAAAATGAGAATCGATTAAAATCGAAAAATCAATATATATATTTTTTAACCCAGCCCAAAATCTGCTAAAAATCTTGGAACCTTGGCTTAATTTGTTTGTAGATGCCACTTTTGTTACAACGTTATTCTAATTTTATCTCATTGTTTGTGTAGAAAGAGCACAGTCTGTACTTTTTGGTGCAGTATGTATTAGCCTACCAAGGGGTGCATTTTCTTAAAGTATTGTAAGACTAAGTAGATTGGTATATGGTGCTTTTGGGAAACATTTTTCTGAAGAAATACAAGCCTGTCTGTGTTTGCTTGTCTCTATTGAAAGGTTATGTTTGCTGAGTCTGTGCCTATTATCGTCTCTTACTTTTCAAAGAGCTGCCACATTAATCAGGTGTTCTGCCACTTTGAATTTTCTCTTCAGGGACAAGCAGATTTCCAATTTGTTGTCATTGCTGTCCAATTTCTTAGGTAGTTTTCCTTTTGTCTTTATTATTAGATTGAGTCTAAATCAGTTTTTATCTCATCCTGAGGCTTCACTGAATGTTACCATCATGCATCATCCCAGCTGTCTGTTTCTGGGCTTACTGCCTAACCTGGACTACACCAAGGTCAAAGTTAAGAGGCCCGGTTTTACGGGTGGAGGGAGATACGGCTGGAGAAACGGATCTGGGATCCGTTATTCCACTTAACTCCATCAACTGTTTCCAATTACAGACTTCAAAGGACTCATCGCCTCAACCGTGTTTAAAAGAAAGGATGGCTCAGGTCACAGGAAGACAGCGTGAGTCCTATTTTCTCTCATTACAGCATTATTTCTTCTTCTCTTTGGGATTTACTGATGGGTTCAAGCGTCAAAAACAATATATAATGGCCTATGTTGAGTTTCTGCTTAAAGTGATAACTCCTTTTTACAGTAAAATGTGACCCTGGACCACAAAACCAGTCATAAGGGTCTTTTTTTTTTTTTTAGATTTATACATCATCTCAAAGCTGAATAAATAAGCTTTCCATTGATGTATGGTTTGGCTGAGATACAACTATTTGAAAATCTGGAATCTGAGGGTGCAAAAAAAATCTAAATATTGAGAAAATTACCTTTAAAGATGTCCAAATGAAGTTCTTAGCAATGCTTTATTACTAATCAAAAGTTACGTTTTGATATATTTATGGTAGGAAATTTACTAAATGTCTTCATGAAACTTGATCTTTACTTAATATCTTAATGATATTAAGATATTATAAAATGACTAAATATACAAATAAAAGCTCATTTAAAATAGTAGTTTATAAATCTCAATACAGTGATGGCCTGTTTCCTTGTATTTGTAAGCATTTGTGCTTAGTTTCTGTCAGACTCAGTACTTATTTAAGTAAAGGAAAACAAGTTAAAAGATGACAAACTAATATAATATAAGGCAAAGTCAAAACTATGCATGTGAATAGGCTAAAATGTGAAGAATTTTCCAGTTGTATGCCATTGAAAGCTTTATTATTACAGTATCTTATTGTCTAGCACAATGTTTGCTTTCTCAGATTCATGGGAAGTAACAAGCATATTGAATTTTATTTCTGTTATCTGTTCGGAAAGCCATTTATCTGTGATCCACACAGACCAGCATGCATAAAACACATCAAAGTGCAGATGTTGGGAACAGATTATTGTGAAGAGACGAGTGATGAGAAATATGCTTTGATATCTTATAAAGACAGTTTGGCTTTGAACGGTTACCGTTTCATCACACAGCATAAACAGGAAAGAAATAGACACTACTATCTATCGTGTGGTTTTCTTGAGCAGGATGTGCCTGTGTTTTTAGTCTGTGCCTTCGGAAAGACATTCATCTCCCACAGATCCAAGATAAAGATGTTTTTTTGCAAAACAAAATGCACTTTGATGACTTTTTCATGCTTAAATGCGCACTCAGTAACTTTTTTTGTTGCACTGATTGATGTGACAGTTGCTCCATGTAAAATAGAATGGTTTCACTGTTGCCATCCGTCCTGCATTTGCATTTTCTCACCGTTAGAGGGCGATAAATTAAATGTTTTCTAAAACCGTGAGACTTATTTGACATCCAGACCTTTGAGCTTTGAATAAAATCATGTTTTGAACCCAAATTTCAATTTGTGTAATTTTAGATTACACATTAGACTACTTATTCTCAAACACAAGATATGGCAGTATTGTTCTTGACTGCATGTGATCATCTTTGGCTGTAGCTAAACTGAGTCAGCTTCCATTAGTCCATTAAGGCAGTGCCCATTTTCCAGAGCAATAGATCTAATGAAATATTGCTTGCAGTGCCATCATTACAAGGCTAAGAAGACTTCCCAGAATCCATCAAATGCTTCATTTAGGTGGGAAATGTCTGTTCACTCAGCGTCATTAAGACAGAGTGTTTCCTTCAGGAATGGACAGGCAGTGCATGTCAGCAGCATGAGGCCATGTTGTCAACACCTATATCATGTCTAATTATGCGGTGAAAAATGACACTTTATGCTATAGCCTCCTCTTACTAACTTTTTCTGTCACTGGAATTTCTGTGATTCAGATCTTCACATCCTTTCCCATTCTCCAAGTCTTTTTCCTTTTCTGTCCCATTTTTGTCCATCTGCTGTAACACAAGCAAAAACAGGGCGGAGATGAGAAAAGCCACGCCTGCCATCAGAAAACCAGCGCCGTAGTCACTCATTTTGTCTATGAAGATTCCTGTAGAAAGAGTAGAAAATATTACTTGTCAGTTAAGCTTCAAGTTAAATTTTTACCTTTTTCCTGAATATTTACTTCCCGTCAGGCCATCCAAGATGTACAGCTGAGGTCATAAGTTTACATATTTTGCAGATTCTGCAAGGTGTGTTAATTATTTTAGCAAAATAAGAGGGATCATACCAAATGCATGTTATTTTTTATTTAGTTCTGACCTGAATAATTCGGATGATATCGGATATCGGATGATAAATCATTGCAACGCGAATCAGGAAATGATCCAGCTTCGATTCTGAGATTTCCGAACACATCGCGATTCTATCTTAAATTGATTCTGATCTTGGTTTTGAACAGCAGATGGCACTGTCAAGTGCTCTCAAAGACTATAGAATACCTTAAAGGGACTTTGTGCTCTTCAGCACTCCTCTTCGTGAGCGTTTTAAAGTGTGGACAAAAAATAGATTAGAACTCCATCTGCTGTTAAAATCAAACTCAGAATCGATTCCAAAGAGAAACGCGATGCATTCAGAAGATCTCAGAATCGATCCACGAATCGATTTATCGTCCCATCCCTACTGAATAAGATATTTCACATAAAAAAGAGTCCACAAGAGAAAATAATAGTTGAATTTATAAAAATGACCCCGTTCAAAAGTTTACATACACTTGATTCTTAATACTGTGTTGTTACCTGAATGATCCACAGCTTTTTTGTTGTTGTTTATTTAGTGATAGTTGTTCATGAGTCCCCTTGTTTGTCCTGAACAGTTAAACTGCCTGCTGTTCTTCAGAAAAATCCTTAAGGTCCCACAAATTCTTTGGTTTTTCAGCATTTTTGTGGATTTGAACCCTTTCCAACAATGACTGTATGATTTTGAGATCCATCTTTTCACACTGAGGACAACTGAGGGACTCATATACAACTATTACTGAAGGTTCAAATGCTCACTAATGCTCCAGAAGGAAAAACATGCATTAAGAGACTGGGGGTGAAAACTTTTGAACAGAATTAAAATGTGTACATTTTTCTTCTTTTGCCTAAATTGCCGTAGTTTTTTAATTTAGTACTGCCCTTCAGAAGCTACAGAAGATACTTATGTTTCCCAGAAGACAAAATAAGTTCAATTTACCCTGATCTTCAAATTCAAAAAGTTTTCACCCCTGTCTCTTAATGCATTGAGTTTCCTTCTGTTTGAACCTTTTGTAATAGTTGCATGAGTCCCTCAGTTGTCCTGAGTGTGAAAAGATTGATCTCAAAATCATACAGTCATTGTTGGAAAAGGTTCAAATACGCAAAAATGCTGAAAAACAAAAGGATTTGTGGGACTTAAATTATTTTTTTAACAGTGACAGCAGGCAGTTTAACTGTTCAGGACAAACAAAGGACTCATGAACAACTATTACTAATAAAAAAAAAAACAGCTGTGGATCATTCAGGTAACAACACAGTATTAAGAATCTTTTGAACAGGGTCATTTTTATAAATGCAACTATTATTTTATCTTGTGGACTATGTAGAGTTTCTATGTAGAGTGTTTTGTTGGTGGTTGCAAGGGCATTTGTATGCGGATGCAATGGGATGTTCTGGATGCTTGCTTGTGCATAACAGTGACGCTTGCCCAAGCACCACTAATTAGCCCGCAGTTGTTCGTGCATCTTCCCACCTCACGTTTTCTGTCCAAGCTGCTTTCTGAATGCACATTTCTCCGTACATTTATTTTAAATGATCAATCAATTAAAGCACCAAGGAACAGAGCGCCTGTGAAGTCAGTGACGCAGTGATTATTTGAGTCGTTTTTTATAATGCCACAGTGAAGGAGTTTTCCAACCCGATTAAAACTCAGTGAGAAAAACTGCTGCAGAGCTAATTTATGGTGTAATTACACCGGCACTTATGGAGCCCAGCAGACTACACTCTTAACCTGCAGTGCCTAAAATAAAGGCTCTGCTCTCCTCCCAAACATCAATCTGTGCTCTATTTAATGGCCTAAAAACCCAGGAGATTCATATTAAGGACATCAGTCTTGCTAATACAGATATGAACATAGTTTTGGCAGTCAATGCCTTTAAATGGACAGATGACGTTTTTCTGGATGATTTAGTGTTGCTGGCGTGGAAGAGGTTTTTGGCTGCTTGGGGTGAGAACTCTTCCAACTTGTGCCATGTTTTGGCAGATGTTCTTGGGATAAAAACTTTCAGGTAAGAGCAAAATGGCATTATTTTAACATTATAGAACTATCTATTTGAAGTTTCCTTTCAGAGCTTATTGTTTAGCAATCAATTACAGCTATTATATACATTATTGTTCTTGGCCGGTTGTTTGTTTGTTGATTTATTGGCTAGTTTTGTAGAGCTCCGCTGATGTATTATCACACTACCGTTTGTGATGTGTTCTTTGTACTGAGCAGCGGCCACAGAAAAATTACAGCCATTGAACTCAAATAAATGGTTTAAATTTGGCGAGGGCAGTTAAAGCGTGGCCTGCTATCGAAACAGGAAAAGCCATTTATGCAGTGACCAATAATCCATGAAATTAACACAATAGCCGGGTGCATTTCTCTGATAGGCAATGCGTTATGGGAAGATAACATAGTATTACTGTAAATTAAGTCCTGTCGGACATTAATGAGAAACCTCATCAAAGAAATATGACGAGGAAAGGGTATGCATTAGGATGACTGATAAAGAGCAATGAAACAGGACATCTTGTTTCTGTACAATGTCAGACTATAAAGTAGCTTCAGCAAGCTATTTGTAATAATATTGCATATTGAACTATGCAGGCCCTGGTGGTAAACTTCATAATTACACACAAACAAAAAATAAATGAACAAATAACTCACGAATGTAAAATACTATGATATAACTAATATAAATTATTTACTGTTTTATAGAATGGAGCAATAAATATTATATAATATTATTAAATATAATACATTTTAATTTATATAAATCTTAATTTATAAATTACATTTGTGATTAAATTACACACAAGTAAATAAATAATTAAATATTTTACACACACACACACACACACACACACACACACACACACACACACACACACACACACACATATATATATATATATATATAGATATATATAACAAATATAATATAATATGCAAATAAGTTTTTAAAAATTATTACATTATATTATAATAGTGATTTATTTAAACGGCATACTCAACAAATAAATAACAAATATAAAATAATATAACTAATATTAAATATTTCTTGTTTTTATACTGGAGCAAAATGTATTTATTGAGTGTAATTACACACAAATAATAATTAATATAATATAATAAATTAGAAATGTATATTATAATTAAAATAGACAAATTATTTAATTAAAAAGTATTTTATGTGTATATATATGTAAGAATTTATAAATTGTAATCTTTTACATTTATAAATTTCATTATAAAAGTTATATGATATATTAGTGATTTATTTAAATTACACACTCAACAAATATACAAAATAAATAAATCACAAATATAAAATAATATAAATTTTTACACTGAATCAAAAACATATTTATTTGTTGAGTGCGCAATTATGCGTAAAAAATATAATAATTATATATATATATATATATATATATATATATATATACAGTAGCAATCAAAATTATTCAACCCCCCCAGAGACTGCAGTACTTTACAAATGATTTTTGTTCTTTCTGAACAGTTTTCTGGCAAATTAAAAGTAATAATGTCAATAATGTAATGTTTTTGAGTTATAGGATTTTTTAATAACACAGCTATGTCAGAATTATTCAACCCCTATTCAACATTGCTGTTTTAAGACAGTTATTTTTATGGTAAGGAAATTGTCTTAAGCCTTTACAAACTTATTAAAAATGGAATTAGCTTGGGGTGTTACACATAGTATACTCTTAGCCCATGCATGTGCTGAAGATGAGTAGCAAATATGGTCAACAGAGCTCACGCAAAATCAATAGAGAAGAAATAGTTTGCTATATTAGAAAGTCTAAAACTACATGAAGATTTCTAAGACATTACATGTTCCTAAAGACACAGCTGGCAGTCGTATTCCTTAGATTAAAGTGTGTTGAACCAGAAAATCTTTGAGGCTGTTGAACAAAAAAGCACAATATCATAAAATGTTTGATCAGATCAACTAATTTATTAAAGTATCAGATCATTTTGGCAAACATTGTGATGCCTTTTGTGCAAAGTCTGAAGCTAATAATCAATGGACTTTCCTGCAGGACAATCATCCCAAAGTATAACATTCAAATCTACTTACGCTTGGTTCAGGAATCAGTCATAGAATGTTTTTAAGTGGCCTGTTTAGTTTCCAGATGTAATTCTCATTGAAAATACATGGTTGAATTTGAAGCAAGCAGTGGCAAAGTAAAAACCAAAGATTATCAGTGATCTGAAAGCTTTTTCAGGGGAGGAATGGCCCAAGATTGCAGCAGAAAGGTGACAGAAGCATCTAAGCACTTCCAGGCAGTGTTTATTGGTGGTTTTAAAGAATAAAAGATTCTACACCTAATTTACTTTCAGGGGTTGAATAATTTTGAACATAAATGTTTAGAGCCAATTCAATTTTTTTTCATTATTCATTCACTTACGTTCTCAGAACTACTCAAATGTGTATTAATAGACTTTCTTTAATAGTTTACTGATGCCTTTGTTGAATTGTTTTCGCAAAATGTTGTTCTTTGCAGGAAAATGTCTTGCAGGTCAAAGGGGTTGAATAATTTTGATTGCAGCTGTATATATAAAATAACTAACTTGTTTTTTTTTTATACTGGATCAAAAACACATTTATTTGTTGAGTGTGTAATTATGCACAGATATAATATATTAAATGAATTCTAATTGAATACTATATTATATTTGTAATTAAATTACACACAATAAATTAATATACAAATACACAGAAAAATAAATAAATCACAAATATAATAATTTTGATGCCGCTGCTTAGGACAGTCTATTGACCAAATTTCTTTTAAACATCTCACCTGCCAAAGGTGGTCCAAGGAGGCCACTGCTGCAGCGGATGAGCATGAAGAAGCCCAAAGCACTCCCCAGCCTCTCCACGCCCACCACTTCCGCAAGCACCGTGATATGAATGGCCACGGTCGCTCCGTACACCAGTCCAAAAGCCGCACTGAACAGGGCTAGCTGGGTGAATGTGGTCGCTAGTGGGCAGAACAGCAGAACAACGCCCAGCAAAAGCACTGAGACAATCAGCTGATGGACAGTCTTTACCAGCCGCAAATTAGCAACCCATCCGAAAAACACCCGGCTTAACAAATCCAGCACTGCAGAGATGGACATAAGAGCAGCCGCCTGGTACTCCTCCACTCCTTGACTGCGGGCGTACGGTACCAGAAAGAGAGCTGGAGCGAAGAAACCGAGAGAAGTGAAGATACCAAACATCGAGTAGACCATGAAGCGAGCATTAGTGATAAGCGTGTAGTCTACATAACGAATGATTTTGACTTTCAGTGGATCTAGTTTTTTCAAGTCTGACCTTTCTGAACTTCTAGACTCTATGTGAGGTTGAGATAACAGCTCCAGCTCGTGCTCTTTCTCCTCTACAAGTGCTTTAGGAGGTACTTGTGTATTGAGGGGTCTCAGAAGAGCTCCGCACAAACATAAGTTGAGCTGCAGTGCTCCCAAGATCAGCATGGCTCCCCTCCAGGAATACTGATTCACCATGAACTGGAAGGATGGGGTGAGGATGAAGGTGAGGATGCACTCTCCTGTGCTGGACAGAGCGTTGGCCACTGGCCTTCGCTTGTCAAAGTAGCAGCCCAGCATGGTGACAGTAGGGGTCCAGGTCAGGGCGTAGCCAAATCCTGCAGAGGACGAAACAAAAAGGACATTCAGAGAGCAAAGCAGGTGGATATACACTGAGCAAGCATTTGTTCCTCTGACAAGTCATTAATCTTTCAAGGGTAAAAATGCCACTGGTTAAATGGACAACAGTATTGCTAGTAGACCGTCTAGTAACGCTGAATGTCCGAATACACTTTAATTGCAAAACACTGGATTGCCAGTAGCTTCACAAGGTTTTCCCTTATGTAGAAATCGAGTGGGCCCTTGTAGGCCAGATCGTTAAGGGTCCCGCAATGCCTCTGGGCCTCTTGTATTTAGTCCCCCTTTCCCCTCATTAGCAATGCTCAAGCCATGCAAAACTGCTGTCATTGAACTTAACCTGTAACTTGTGCTGCTGCTGTAACCATGATTCAAAAGTTTCAGGTTGGTATGATTTTTTGTTTTTAAAAGACGTCTCTTATTCTCACCAAGGCTGCATTTATTTGATCAAAAATATGGTAAAAACAGCAATATTGTGAAATATTATTACAATCTAAAATAACTGTTATATATTTGATTATATTTTAAAATGTAATTTATTCCTGTGATGCAAAGCTGAATTTTCAGAAGGCATTACTCTAGTCTTCAGTGTCACATGATCCTTCAGAAATCATTCTGATATGCTGATTTGGCGCTCAAAAAACATTTTCAATGTTGAAAAAGATGTTTAAAGTTGTGCTGTGTAATATCTTTCTTTCCTTCTTTCTTTCTTTCTTTAGTGTGCTTTATTGGTCTGACAAAATCTGTGAATTTTTAAGATTTGTGGCTTAGATCTCGTGCAAAATAACATCAGCGCAAAAAGATTAAAGAAGTAACAGATAATAGTAAAACAATAGTATATAGATAAATAAATACAAAAATAAATATTACAAATAAAATAAAAATTCTTGAATATAAAATAAAATTGCAAAACAAAAATTAAGCAAAATAACGAAATAGTAAAATAAATTAAAAAATAAGTCAAGACTAAGATTAAGAGGTAAAATGAACAGATAAAATAATATATAGATATAAAAATATGAAAATAAATAATACAAATAAAATGCTTTTTAAAAATAAAAAATATAATAGAAATATAAAATAAAATTGCAAAACAAAAATAAAGAAAAATAACTAATTAGTAAAATAATTTAAAATAATACTAAGTATTATAAATACTAAGACTACATGAAACTACATGAATTACTTGCTAAATAACAAGTAATTAAGAAGGATATAGTAAAAATGAATAATTTAATTAAATGTGCCAATAGTTATAATGAACAAAATAAATTAGGTAAATTTTCCCTTTCTTTCTTTCCTCCTTTTTTCTTTCTTTATTTTCATTAGTATTCTTTATTGGTCAGACAAAATCAGTACATTTTTAGTGTTTAGTGTTTGCTTAGATTTGATGGAAAATAACATCAGTGCAAAAAGATTCAAAAAGTAAAACTAACAGATAATAGTTAATAATACTTTTTTTTCCAGAAAATAACAGATGGTTTTGCTAGATAAGACCATTCATATCTAGTTTAGAGCCCTTTAAAGCTGCATTTAAACTGCATTTTGGAAGGTCAAACTCGCAGGCACCATAGAAGTCCACTATATGGAGAACATTCCTGGAATGTTTTCCTCAAAAAACATAATTTCATTACGACTGAAGAAAGAAAGACATGAACATTTTGGATGACAAGGGAGTGAGTACATTATCTGTCAATTTTTGTTCAATAAGTGAACTAATCCTTTAAGTAACTAACAAGTAATATAGTAAAAAATGAATAGTTTGACTAAATGCACCAATAGTTATAATGAACTAAATAAATTGGGTAAAATGTCTTTCTTTCTTTTTCTCCCTACCATTTTCCTGTTTCATCATATTCGCTGCTGTGTTCCTAAATTTGAGTGGTTCATGAATAAGATTTCTATAAATGGCTAATGACCTTTTCAAGTTGTGAATCCACATTGAAACACTGTAAGCGTGAATGTGTGTGCATGAGCACGCAAGCACAGCCATATGCACCTCTGCTGGCTGCGCTCTTACCTGTAAGAAACCCCACAGTGATGTACAGCTGTAGCAGATCCTGGGCATATGACCCAGCCACCATCCCAATGCTGCTCAGCAGACCTCCTGCCATGACCACTGGCCGATGGCCGAAGTACGCGCTTAATACAGAGCCTATGGGGGCTGAATCACAGACAAACACAAAGCACATAGTCATGACATACTGTACCCCCAGGAACCAAGTGCTCTGTCAGACCCAGTAATGCTATCGTACTGAGAAACAGAGAAATGGTAGAACAAAACTCTCAGTCCCCTGCTCTGTTAGATTTATTTTAGCCGCATAATGTTTAAAAGTCTGATGGTGCCAGAGAACATGAGCGTGTCTCTAACAAATATTACAAGATTAAGGCGAGATTGTGTGTTGGCATGCATCTTAATCACAAATAAGATCAGACAACAGAAGATCAAGTGTGACATAGAGTTTTCAAGTGCAACAACAAGTTTTTCGCAAATCACATCTTGTTTGCAGCTTAGATTTTGTGTGAAAATTGTGGAAAATAATATTAGGTTAAACGATTAATATAAACTAAGAAATATTCCTCACATCAAATGTGATAATCATTTTTACCAGACCTTCATTTATAGCTAAAGTGTTTACAGCTTAGATTTTGTATTAAAATTGTGCAAAATAACATTAGTGCAAATAGATTAAAAAAAGAAAATGATTAATAAATAAGAAAATAATTATACAAGAACAGATGTAATAAATAAATAATATCAGGCAATGAAGGCGAATAATAATACATTTATATATGGAGAGAGAAAAAAATATATCACATAAATGTTATAATTTATAAAATGTAATCTTTTAAATGTATAAAATGTATTATATTTATTATTTTAAACATATTATATTTATGAATTTTATTATATTTTATTGTAGATTAAAAAAGATATTAACAAGTAATATTTAAATATTTCAAAAATTATTAATAAACAAGAAAATAAATTTATGCATATTGACAAATATGAAAAGATTACAATGATCATGTCAATATGCGTCTTATTAATAAATAATATCAGGCAATAACAACAAATAATAATAAATGTATATAAATATAATTTATAAATTGTTTAAATTATAATATTTTAAATTTATTAATGTATTAAAAGGGGATATTAACAAATAATACTTCAATATTTTAGAAAAAGTGATTAAACAAAAATAAATATACTACAATATGAGTATGCCTCTAACAAATATTAAAAGATGACAATAATTGTGTGTTAGTATGTGTATTAATAAATAAGATCTGGCAACGGTGACAAATAATAATAAAACATATATATATATATATATATATATATATATATATATATATATAAAATATAAAATACTATAATTATTTTTAAAAACTGTATATAAACAAATATAATAATAATATGTTATGTATAATTTGCTTTGTATCAATATGCATCTTAATAATAAATAAGAGTTCTTATAGTGCAAATAATACTTACATTTATAATATAAAAACTTACATAATACTTAAAACTTGTTATTGTTAATTTAAAAAAATGTTAAATAAAATTATAATATTAACATATTGATTATATTGATTTTAATTATTATAATATATTATATTTAATATTATTTAATAATTTAAATATGTATTAAGTATTATTTACGTATTTATTTAAATGTAAATAAATTTTTAATTATAACAAATATATGTGGCCCTGGACCACAAAACCAGTCTTAAGTCGCTGGGGTATGTTTGTAGCAATAGCCAAAAATACATTGTATGGGTCAAAATTATTTTCTTTTATGCCAAAAATCATTAGGAAATTAAGTAAAGATCATGTTCCATGAAGATTTTTTGTCAAATTCCTACTGTAAATATATCAAAATGTAATTTTTGATTTGTAATATGCATTGTTAAGAACTTCATTTGAACAACTTTATAGGTGATTTTCTCAATATTTTGATTTTTTTGCACCCTCAGATTCCAGATTTTCTAATAGATGTATCTCGGCCAAATATCGTCCTATTCTAACAAACCATACATCAATAGAAAGCTTATCTATTGAGCTTTCATATGATGTATACATCTCAGTTTTGTCAAATTTAACCTTATGACTGGTTTTGTGGTCCAGGGTCACGTATGTTAATTTTTTTCTCTTACTAAAAAACATTTTATAAGTATACCAAGTCACATTTTCATTTTTACATTTACGAACAAATAAATTTCAGTCAATGAATGTCCATTTATGACATTAATGAATGCCCCACATTGTGGGGCAGCCATGGCCTAATGGTTAGAGAGTTGTAACCCAAAGGTTGCGGGTTCGAGTCTCAGGTCCGGCAGGGATTGCCGGTGGGGGGAGTGAATAACCAGCACTCTCCACCCTCAATACCATGACTGAGGTGAGTCAAATGTGTGTATTGACATTGTAAGTAGAGGGAGCCCCCTGCTGGCTAAAAACTTTAAATTCACACATACCCCCAAAATGTATAGTTGCCAAAGCGATAGATGTGATCCATGAGCTTGCAGTTGCTGTACTTGCGAAGTAGTTGTGAATTTCTACAAAGAACACACCAAAGGACTTGATCACACCGAACGTCAGCCCGAAGACAAGGAAGGTGGAGAGCACAATGAACCAGCCATAGCCTCCATCCAAGGGAACGTCCGGCTGAACTATCCGGCTCTTCCTTTGTAGCTCCATTGGAAGCTCAGGAGAGAAATTCAAAGCATCATCTGCAATCTAAAAAAGAGATCCAGCATACATCAGACCATTTTTATATCAATGGAATGCATAAATAAACACTGCCTAGTCAGCACATGTTCTCCGAAGCAAGTAACACATGAGACGAAAGTGATACAGTTCATCAATTATTATCTCTAAGTGTCAAAACAGCTGTAGAATGATTAACTACTACAAGCTGTAATCACATATTGTATAACACTGAACTTATGCTGTGTGCACATGTGTTTTTCTATGAGGAAATGAATGCATAACCTATCCCCTAAGCAGCGAGAAAACTAGTTCCTTTTTTCACAGCCAGAAGCAATTGTTAACAGTCAGTCAGTTAAACATGGTGGTCTCCTTTATTTTGCACATAGGGGTGTTTCCTGTGTGTGTGTTTTATAGCTCATGTGTTTATGTATAGGTGTGAACAGCTATTAGCATGTCATGCAGGATGGTAGTTATCAGTTATGACAGCTGAACACATGATGACCATATCACCCCTCACACATAACATCATATGTATGATTATTTCATCAGGGTGATAACTGGTATAGATTCACAATACTTTAGTATTTGGCCATTGACCCATTGGAACACATAATACTTTGTATCTAGTAGAAACCATTTAAAATACAAAAGCCTCTATATTCTGAATTTAATCACAGCTGAAGGGATTGCAGGGTCTTTATATTTGCATTACAAACATTATCTTACCTTTCATGATGACTGACGGCTGAAAAGACTCCTCATTCCCATTTCCATGCTCTGCCTGGCTCATCTTCAGTGACACTGCATATCCATACTACTGTACACAGAAATACAAAGGTCAAAACTGCGAACAAGTAGGTAGTGGGATGTAACCTGCTTGGCTGCAAACTATTTCAATTAAGAGGGAGAGATTTGGGAAAAGAAAGAAGAAAGTGTATAATAATAATAATAATAATAATAATAATTTGCACAAAAGCAGTCTTAAGTAGCCCAGGTATATTTGTAGCAATAGCCAAAAATACACTGTATAGGTCAAAATTATTGATTTTTTTTTTCATGCCAAAAATCATTAGGATATTAAGTAAGGATCAAGTTCCATGAAGATATTTTGTAAATTTCCTACTGTAAATGTATCAAAACTTCATTTTTGCTTATTAATATGCATTGCTAAGAACTTCATTCGGACAACTTTAAAGGCGTTTTCATTACTAGGTCTAAAATGGCGTTGGATGATATGTGTAAGAAATTAATTCTACTCACAAGAGCTTTTTATAGACAAAATCTTGAGGAATGTTTCGATACATATATATATCTGTGGTAACAGTAGTATAAGTGGAATAATTGACTCCGGTACATGAATTATTAAAAATAGCATAATAAACTTCACTTTGCTTCTATTTTAAAAATAATACAATATCATTTCATGGCTGGATTGGCTCGTTGCATCATTGATTTTCATACTTACAAAATAACGGCAGTCCATTATTGTTTCCTGATAGTCCTCTGTATTAGAGCACATGAAGAGTGTTTATCTGGTTATGCTGCAGGAGTTGCACAACTAATCTGACCAAACCTCACTGATCCAATGCTTGAATGATCTCTGGACCTGACCATATATAAGCTGTTTTGTAAATGAATTACTGTTCACAGTAATGTGCATAGCAGAGCATAATAACAAGATGTGTTGAAATGAACAATTAATTATAAGCTAAATCACCTTTATCTCTTACCCTGCTGTGTTGAACGTAGCCTATCTTATAAAACATATCACCAATGAAAGCAAACACTATGAACAGCTTTCTATATAATTTAAAACTTTCCTTATGATAAAACTGATGAGCTTTCTGGTGCATTCAGCACTTTAAAACATGTTTTGTTAGATAAGCTGTGCATCATGTGATAGCATCTAAATTAACTGCTTTCATTCAAGTCAAACATGTAATTTATAACTGAATAAAGCTGAATACATTAGCCAACACCAATGAAAATACTTTCTAAAGATCAGATATAATCGAAATTATATCTGGTTTATGCAAAAACGGCACAGTAACTGACCAAGAATCTACAGACATCAGCTTTTATGATAGACTCCAATATGGTACATAATTCCTTTTCGTTTTTTTTATTCTCAGCCAGTAGCTCACAAAGTGCCTAGTATATAAAAATAACATTTTGAAGATGAGATGAAGGGTTTTTGGGTAAACCTTTGACCTCCAAAGAATTTGATAGGCTGTTAGTAAGTTCCATACTCAGTAATGTTGTCCTGCTTAATTGTGTTTCAAATCACATCATCCAAGGTCATCGTATTCATCTTTTTCCTTAACGCGGAATTTAAGTCCGAAATTTTCATATGCATTTTTTTCATATTCAACAAGACAAAATCTGTAAAATAAAGTTGTTTCTATAAAACCTTTAATAAAAATTGTTTTTGCACTTTATTTCAATTAAGATATTTTACTGTAATATTACCGTTTTTGTTTGGCAGCCGAAGCTGCCAGTCATTTGACCGTTTTTTTACGATTTTTATTTTTTTTTACAGTGATCCTTTCTCAGCCACTGCTCTGAGTTTATTGATTAGTGGAGGTCATTTAAGCCTCCTCTGATGTTTGATCTTCGCTGCTCAGAGCGAAAAACCAAAGAGTTTGAAAAACAAATTAAAAGGAAGGAAAATTAAATAAGCTTGGGGGCCAATAAAAAACTTGTTTCATTGATGTTCTCGCTCTCCCTCTTTATGCATGTAAAGTGGGAAGTGTTTCCTAAAAGGAAGGTTAAACTGTCAAATGTGCATAAAAAATGCCAGCTTCAGATTCATTCAGCAGTAATTTTTGGCTTTTGGACAGGCACTTAAACTCTATTCATTATGAAATAGATGGTGAGTTATATTACAGAGACACTAAAATAAAGTTTGCACAAAAAAGAGAAGTGGATAGTAAAAACTAGAGCAGGCACGTTCAGCCTCCAAAGAGAGGAACACTGGCTACTCGACATGCATGTTAAATACGTGACACGTACTGTTTATGATAATACACGTATATAAGATCCTGGTTTACTGTGGCAGCACATTGGATGAAAAGATGAGAAGTCAGTGACTGGTTTTGTGGTGGGACTCATATGCAACAATTACAGAAGGTTCAAACACTCACTGATGCTCCAGAAGGAAAAACCATGCATTAAGAGCCAGGGGTGAAAACTTTTGAACAGAATGAAGATGTGTACATTTTTCTTTTTTTGCCTTGATATCATATTTTTTTCATTTAGTACTGCTCTTCAGAAGCTACAGAGGATACTGACATGTTTCCCAGAAAACAAAATAAGTTAAATTTACCCTGATCTTCAAATTCAGAACGTTTCACCCCCTGGCTCTTAATGCATTGTGTTTCCTTCTGAAGCATCAGTGAGTGTTTTGAATCTTCTGTAATAGTTGCATATGAGTCTCTCAGTTGTCCTCAGTGTGAAAATATGGACCTCAAAATCATACAGTCATTGTTGGAAAGGGTTAAAATACACAAAAATGCTGAAAAACCAAATAATTTGTGGGACCTGAAGGTTTTTTCTGAAGAACAGCAGGCAGTTCTGCAAGAGATATGCTAACATTTAATCTTAACTGTAAGCAGTCACTTTCTCTAAATAAAAAATCCTATAAGTGCAAAAAATATACACTACCGTTTAATTTTCAGTCGTATTTTATGCTTTTTTTTTTTTAAATAGCATTTTATGCTCACCAAATCTGCAATTACTTGATTAAAAATGAAATATTTTTACAATTTAAAATAATTTTCTTTTTTTTTAAAAAAATATATAAAAACATTTATTCCTATAGGCAAAGCTGAATTTCAGCATGATTACTTCAGTCTTCAGTGTCACATGATTCTTCAGATATAAATCAAATATGTTGATTTTATGCTTAAGAAACATTCATTATTATTTTTAATGTTAAAAACAGCTTAATATTTCAATGGAAACCACATGTTTTAGGGCCATTTTATACATAGAAAGTTCATAAAACAGCATTTAAAGCAGAAATCTCTCACTTTTGATCAATTTAATGTAATTAAAAAATCTTACTGACCCCAAACTTTTATATGACATTTCTTGAATATAATTGCAGAAGTACGGAGCCCCTTACGTCACCTGTAGAAGAAAAATAATTAATCCGTGGGGACGGTTTTGCAATTCGTTCCCTCAGTTTATAAACCGTACTCACGAATTCTTAAACTGTTCCCTCGGTTTAACAATTCATGCCCACGGATTAACAAACCGTGCCCACGAATTTCCAATCCGTGCGCTCAGATTTTGTAAACCGTACCCTCGGATTTTGAATCCGTACCCACAAAATCATAATCCGTGCGCACGCTTTCGCAATCCGTTCCCACAGTTTGTAAACTGCTCTCACGGATTTGTGATTATGATAAGATTTTCACCCAGAGTTAGATACATGCTGCACTATTAATGTTATTATTAAATAAGGCTTATTATTACATTGCATTTAGTTTGAGAGCAAAGGAATGGCAACATAACCTGTACATTATTTGTTTTGTATTGCTTTTTACCTTCTCCTCTCCAAAACTCTTTTTTTTTTTTTTTTAATTCAGGTAATTTTATATTTTGAAAAATATTATATAAAACAAAGCCGTTTGAACAGCGCTCTTCACTTATTATTTTATTTTGGTACCATGACCGCACTTACAAAACAGGCTTCTTTTTATCGTTTATTTTACATTAATAACCAATAGGTTAAAACACATGGGCCCGGTTTCGCAGACAAGGCTTAAGCCTAGTCCTAGACTAAAATGTAAGTCTGAGTTGTTTTAACTGAAATAAAATTGCACTGATTGATTTTAAAATATATCAGTGCCTTTATTTTGTCTCAAGATGCACACCAGTAATGTTTTTTTCTTAGCATGTTTATAAAAATTAATTAAATGTCCTAATTGAACTATGGCCTAATCCTGGCTTAGTCTAAGCCCTGTCTGGGAAACCGGGCCATGATGTTTTGGCAGCTAATCTATTGGTGATTAATATAAAATAAAGCTAAAAAATAAATGCTAAACAATGCATCCAGCATATAAACAGGTGTCCTGGTTGAATTTGGGGGCGGGGCCACAAATCCGTGAGAGCAGTTTACAAACTGTGGGAACGGATTGCGAAAGCGTGCGCACGGATTATGAATTTGTGGGTACGGATTCAAAATCCGAGGGTACGGTTTACAAAATCTGAGCGCACGGATTGGAAATTCGTGGGCACGAATTGTTAAACTGAGGGAACAGTTTAAGAATTCGTGAGAACGGTTTATAAACTGAGGGAACGAATTGCAAAACCGTCCCCACGGATTAATTATTTTTCTTCTACAGGTGACGTAAGGGGCTCCGTACTGAAGGATAACTGTTACTAGAGAAACTGGTCATTTTGTTTAAACAGCGCTGAAAGGTTAAAATAGCTTACATTATGCTCACATGATCAGCTGTAAAGCTAAATGTAGCATGTCCTGTTTAAAGCTTCATAGGTTGGATGTTTTCTGACTAATTGCTGGTCCAGCCTTGGATGAAATCCAATTAAAAAGAACTTTAATAACCAACCAGCTGTCAGCTAGTTAGTTATCGAATATTGTGCAGTGCCTGATTATCTGTGATCTTTTACTCCCTGGACATGCATCAGAGCACCCTTGGTCAACAGACCTTGACGTCTTGTTTAATGATTTCATCTTCCAGGCATGAATTTCGACACGTCTCATAAAGTAAAAATTGACAGTAGCTTAAACAGTATGATTTTCAAGTTACTATATCACTGCTGGGATGATATAACTTTGAGATTAATCTCTGTTTGGGTGCTGTGACCCGCAAATGTTAAACAGAAGGTTAGCTTTAGCTGAGGTGAGCATCATTCATCATATTAAGGTTTTACATTCTTAAACAATCTCTCAGATAGGATGAAAATGTAAAAAGACGCACAACATGAATCTAATTAGATGACATGGACAGGTTAAGTATTAATCCTCCAAATGGTTCAGAGCAATATAAGATGCATAGTGTGGTGGTGGAATAACATGTTGTGACGTTCAACTGTATGTTTTTACATTGTCATTGCTAGAAGGGCATTCACTTCTGGCAGTGCATCCACTTCAGTGGCTTTCACCCAAAAAGCACAGGTGTCTCTGCACTTACCCAGATGGCTTTGCTGTTGATTACAAAACCTGGGTATCACAAAAAGATGAGAAGCTAGCCAGACAAGATCTCTTTGGAACATAAAGATCATGTAAATCACAATTCCACCGAAATTGCTCTGTTAGCTTCTGTTACAAAGCATATTCTTCCAGATCAAAGACAGAATGTACATTCATTTTTTCACGGATACAAAGCTGCTGGGCAATTTTTGAGATAAATCAATGTAATGAAAATGAGGTGTTGTTCTTTCAAGGAATACATTTCTTTTTGTTTTTGGATTAGTTGTCCTACTAGAGAGGGACGAGCTTATTATAAAATAAGATTTGAGGCTTGAAAGACTTGGGCCAGTATAAAAATGCTGATTTATAATAGAGGTAAACTGGTTTATTAGACATGGACTCTCTTTATTCTGAATTTAAATCATATTTTGGCATCTTTTAAAGCAATTTTATATGAACACTGAAGTCAGGTTTGTGTGCTTTCAAAATGAATTGAGAATGACTTTAAAGGAATAGGTCACCCAAAAATGAAAATGTGATGTTTATCTGCTTACCCACAGGGCATCCAAGATGTAGGTGACTTTGTTTCTTCAGCAGAAAACAAACAAAGATTTTTAACGAAAACCGGTACAGTCTGCCAGCCAAATAATGGAAGTGGATGGGCACCAGATCTTTAAAAGTAAAAAAAAAACATGCACAGACAAATCCAAATTACACCCTGCGGCTCGTGACGATACACTGATGTCCTAAGACACGAAACGATTGTTTTTTGTGAGAAACTGAACAGTATTTATATCATTTTTACCTTTGATACACAGCCACGTCCATCTGTCATGAGCACGAGCTTTTCATCCAGCTCGTTACACGTGAACGCGCTCTGGCGTAGTATACTGTAATTTGGATTTGTCTGTGCATGTTTTTTTTTTTACTTTTAAAGATCTGGTGCCAATCCACTCCCATTATTTGACTGACAGACTGCACTGGTTTTCGTTAAAAATCTTCGTTTGTGTTCCGCTGAAGAAACAAAAAGTCACCTACATCTTGGATGCCCTGAGGGTAAGTAGATAAACATCACATTTTCATTTTTGGGTGAACTATCCCTTTAATTCAGTTCCTAATTCAAACTGAATGTAAACAGAAGTAACAAACCGAAAGCAGTATAGTAAACGACTTTCTCGTCATTCGTCTCTCTGAAGAGCATGTTGCCAGTTCAATTCACATGAATTATAAAGGAGGTAGTTCTTAAATTTAAAGGGGTAGTTCACCCAAAAATGACAATTCTGTCATTAATTACTTACCCTCATGTCGTTCCAAACCCGTAAGAACTTCGTTCATCTTCAGAACACAAATTCAAGATATTTCTGACCCTGCATAGCCAGCAATGCAACTGACATGTTCAAGGCCCAGAAAGGTAGTAAGGACATCCTTAAAAAAGTCCATGTGATATCAGTGGTTCAACCATAATTTTATGAAAATGATATATATATTTTTTTTTGAATCACTGATGTTACATGGACTATTTTAATGATGCCCTTACTACCTTTCTGGGCCTTGAATGTGTCAGTTGCATTGCTGTCTATGCAGTGTCAGAAAGCCCTCAGATTTCAACAAAAATATCTTAATTTGTGTTTTGAAGATGAACGAAGGTCTTACGGGTTTGGAATGACATGAGAGTGAGTAATTAATGACATTAATGACACAAACTTTCATTTGTGAGTGAACTGTGCCTTTAAAGAGGTTCACTTCCAGAATTTTTTTTTTACAAATAATGTACTCACCCCCTTGTCATCCTAAATGTTCACGTCTTTCTTTTGTCAGTCATAATGAAATTATGTTTTTTGAGGAAAACATTTCAGGATTTCTGTCCATATAGTGGACTTCTATGGTGCTCGAGTTTGAACTTCCAAAATGCAGTTTAAAAGCAGCTTTAAAGGGCTCTAAATGATCCCAGCTGAGGAAGAGGGGTCTTATCTAGTGAAACGATCGGTTATTTTCTAAAAAAAATCAAATGCCTCAAATGCTCATCTTGTCTAGCTCTGTGTCAACTCTGTGTGTTCTGGTTCAAGACAGTGACGGTATGTCAAAAAACTTCCATCTCATTTACTCCTCCAACATCAAAATCATCCTACATTGCTGCAGAAGTACCGACCCAGTGTTTACCAAGTGAACGTACAAAATAGGTCAAACGCCCTTTACAAAAAAAGGTAAAACAGCAATGTAGGACGATTTTGAAGGCAGAGGAGAAAATGAGATAGGAGTTTTTTAACATACCCCAACTGTCATGAACCGGAATACAAAGAGTACACTCAGAGCTAGACAAGACGAGCATTCGTGGTTAAAAAGTATATAAATTATACATTTTTTTAACCAATCGTTTCACTAGATAAGATCGTTCTTCCTTGGCTGAGATCATTTAGATCCCTTTGAAACTGCTTTTAAACTGCATTTTGGAAGTTCAAACTCGGGGGCACCATAGAAGTCCACTATATGGAGAGAAATCCTGAAATGTTCTTCTCGAAAAACATCATTTCTTTATGACTGAAGAAAGAAAGACATGAACATCTTGGATGACCCAGGGGTGAGTAAATTATCTGTAATTTTTTGTTCTGGAAGTGAACTTTTCATTTAAGGTACAAATTGATTAAATTGAAAAGCGATCTGAAGACTGTTGAGTATTTGCTAATAATTGCTGCATATTGCCTCTAACACCGATTCCATTGTGTTGTTTTCATCTATATAAGGTGTGACACCACAGGTGCCCCCTGTTATCATCATGGTTATGTTTTGGTGTCTATGGTGACCATCTGTGCTCCTCAAGAGGATTTGGTGTCACAGCACCAAAAACATCCCTTCCCCCCTTATCTTTACACTGCAGCTTAGCATCACACACTGATGGAACAATAATAGACTTAAAGACAGCAAATATCTGTGCTAATGTGATATGTGCAGTAGAGGAAGCAAAAAGTCTTACCTGTAGCCATCAGGTGTGTTGTAGCACTAAGCCTCTGGTCTGCTGTGATGATGTCAAAACCCCACAGGTTAAGCGAGATGATGAGGAAAAGGTGGGACTTATGTAAATGAGAGACAAAACAGAAGGGTTACTGTATATGAGGGTTACTACAGCTGTATATACAGAATACTGAGTGATGTAAATTTGTTTTGCATGTGTGTTGCTTATGTTTCATCCAATTTAAGTAGTGTAATTGAGCATTTTCATGGTACTGTTTATCTTTTTTTTGGAAAGAAATGATAGACATTAATACTTTTACTTAGCAATGATGCTTTAAATCGATCAAACGTGATGAGCAAGACATTTATAATGTTACAAATGATTTCTATTTCAGATAAATGCTGTTCTTCTGAACTTCCTATTCATCAAAGAAACCTGAAAAAATTCTACTCAGCTGTTTGCTACATAATAATAATGTTGTTGTTTTTTAGCAGCAATGTGTAGCATGTGACACTGAAGACTGGAGTAATGATGCTGATAATTCAGCTTTGAAATCAGAGGAATAAATTACATTTTAAAATATATTCAAATAGAAAACAGTTATTTTAAATAGTAAAAATATTTTAAAAATTAACTGTTTTTGCTGTACTTTGGATCAAATAAATGCAGGCTTGGTGAGCAGAAGAGACTTCTTTAAAAAACACTAAAAAGTAGTGTAAATAGGTCATAAATGGTTGATATTTTAAATGTGAATTTTATATTTGTTGGAGCACCAGTCTAGAGGTTATTTTAAGGGTGCTCTTTTCACCACAGCTCCCGCAGTGTGTTGCACTGATCTATATTTTGAACGCTTGATTCATCACTCTGGAGTTCAACCTCACCATCTGCCGAGCGTCACGGATAGCATTCAAAGCCCAAGGCGTTCTAATTTACACGACCACAGAGAGATTTAGTCAACAAAAAATGTACTATACAGCCAATCAAAATGTCAGAGCGTTGACGTGTGCGCACACACATGCATATATGCATGCAGTGGGAAACTAACGCAAGATGATGGTTTTCTCCGCATTTCCAACCGAGCGAAATGAAGGGCCCATCAGGGGCTTATTCACAGTCTGTGCTGATAGTTGGATGATTAAGACTCAATCCAGCCCTGCCACAGTTGAGAGGACGCAAAGTCTTCTACTAACGCTTTTCCCTAGCTCTGGATTGATCACAAATTACAGTGTATATCTAATATAGGAAAGAGGGAGGAGGGGGGTGCAATTTCAATCCAGCTGGACTACTTTCTTTTCTCCAACCATCGTTATGTTTGAAGATAAATGGGGCAGTCAAATTGGTTGCTCGATTGATTCTGTGGCATATGGATATCCCTGTGGACAAGTTTTTTTGAATGTTTTTGTGGCGTTCGATTTCTGGATTTTAGGCAAGCGAACATCTGGCAGTGGTCCAGAGTGAGGTTGATGATATAGTGATGATATCTCTGCTGGAGCTGTGCAGGAGAGATGAGAGAAAGGAAATGAAACCCAGTTATACAAGTATGATATCAGACTAGTGAATAAAATGGAATGGAATGACAAGATAACCGTAAGACATTTTTGTCCTATTATGTATTGTAGTTTGTTCAAGTGTCGTACAGACAGTTCAGAGACGTTATGAAGATATAACTCAAAAATGTCTGACATACAGCATAGAAATTTTGAATATAGAAAGACCAAAAATTGCTAAAATGTTAACATGTTAACAGTGATCCACAGCTATTGCTTTGTGATAGTAGTTCACAAGTCCCTTTTTGTCCTGAACACGTAAACTGCCTGCTGTTCTTCAGAAAAATCCTTCAGGTCTAACAAATTCTTTGGTTTTTCAGCATTTTTGTGTATTTGAACCCTTTCCAACAATGTATGATTTTGAGATCCATCTTTTCACACTGAGGACAACTGATGGGGAGGGGGTGAAAACATTTGACATTTAACTTATTTTGTCTTCTGGGAAACATGTAAGTATCATCTATAGCTTCTGAAGGGCAGTAATAAATGAAAAAAAAAAAAAATATGATTTTTAAGCAAAATAAGAAAAATGTATACATTTTCATTCTGTTCAAAAGTTTTCACCCCCGGCTCTTAAGGCATCGTGTTTCCTTCTGGAGCATCACTAAGTGTTTGAATCTTCTGTAATAGTTGCATACGAGTCCCTCAGTTGTCCTCAGTGTGAAAATATGGATCTCAAAATCATAAAGTCTTTGCTGCAAAGGGTTCAAATATACAAAAATGCAGAAAAACCAAAGAATTTGTGGAATCTGAAGGATTTTTCTAAAAAACAGCAGACAATTTAACTGTTTAGGACAAACAATGGACTCATGAACAACTATCACAAAAAAAACAAAAAAAAAAAAAACAGCTGCGGCTCATTCAGGTAACAACAGAGTATTAAGAATCAAGCGTATGTAAACTTTTGAATTGGGACATTTTTATAAATTCAACTATAATTTTCTCTTGTGGACTATATGTACTAAATAAAACATAACATGCATGTTGTATGATCCCTCCTATTTTAGAAAAAATAATTAACATTTTGCAGATTCTGCAAGGTGTATGTACACGTATATATATATATATATATATGGGTGAAATCTGTCCTGAGCATGTTTTCATCAAGAGATTTTATGTGATCTCCAATATATATCTCCTATATATATATATATATTAGGGGTGGGCATAGATTAATTTTTTTAATCTAGATTAATCTAGATTAAATTTTGGAATTAATCTAGATTAATCTAGATTAAAATGGCTAATTTGAATTCTGCTGAAGGCATTCAGAATATGTGTGCTACCCAAATAATGACTAAACATGTTACACCGTACTTTTATTTTGACAGGTTGCCGTGAAGTTTCTGTGTATACAGTATGACATGATGCTAGTTTTCTCAAATGAAACGGTATAAGTGACACTCACAGCAGTTTTGGAGATTGAGTTTATCTGTTCATGTGAGATGCAAATGCCAAAAATTACCGGGAGCGTCACGTGTGTTTCAGTATGCGTGTAGTAAAAGCGCGTCTCCACCATTCATAGTATGAATTTCATACATACAGCTAGGCAAACGGAACATACCGAATTCATATTAAAACGGTCTTTTTGCATTTCAGTTTTCACAGACACTAGTCCATATCGCGATTTGAATTAAGTGACAGACCATATTTGATTTATGAATCCAAAAACGACGAATTTACGTGCCATTTCGCTATAGTAGATTCGGTTTTTATGAATGGAGGACAACGTGATCCCGTCTGTGTTTTGGCGGAGGAGACATAAACGCGCGACCATATTCTATTAGTCTTTAGTATACATCCGCGTTAAACTATCAAGGTGAAAGTCATCATAGCTTGCGTAGTTTAGTCCCAGCTCCCAACCCAATTTTGAGAATAGATTAACGGCGATATTTTTTTTATCGCCCGATAAAAGTCTCACGTTAACGCAGCACGTTAACGCCGATAACGGCCCACCACTAATATATATATATATATATATATACACACACACACACACACACACACACACACACACACACACACAGACATATGTAGTTATAGCAGCCATCTAGCATATTAGGGTTTTTCCCCATAATTTTTCTACGTGTGGTTGACTTTTCTTCTGTTTCACTGTACCTGCTGAAAATAAAAAGGTAGTCTGAGAATTTGTGCAGAGTGTAAGAACCCAGACCTGGGGAAAGGTGATGATAAATCATAAATGAAATCATCAGTCCATTTGTCTGTGGACATTTTATGGATTCACCACCATCCACCGTGAGGTCTGATGAAGCTCATTAATACATTACAGCTATAGTCGCATAACTGATTCAGGGACATTTCTACTTTCCTTGACATTACATCACTCTGGTCACCATGGCCTCTAGAATAGCTCCATCCTGTCTGTGGGCTATTTAGAGTGGGCTTTGATCAATTGGTTCTAGGATGTTAGAAGTTGGAACTAATTACCCACGGTGATGAGATGATTAACGCTGCCCTTTAATACAGTAATCGTCACTGTCTTGTATCTACCTTCTTATCTCTAGATACCTGCTTCATCTCGGCCCTCCACCTGTCTCTCTGATCTCTCTTGTCATGTATGATTTCAGCTTTATCAGCTTCTGTAGAACATCAGAACAAGTTTGTATCATTACAGCAATTACAGCACTTCCAACTACCAGAACAGCTACTAATGGCATAATTTATGACACTTAACATTTCTGCAGTTTGCATATAGAACAAATCTGTAGGAAGTGAATAAATGAATAAATGTACGTATGTATGTATACTTTTGCTGAAATGTGCAGTTTACAACAGAAGGAACACACTGCAAGAAATATACACTACCAGTCAAAGGTTTTTGACTTTTGAAAAAGTTTTTTTTAAAGAAGTCTCTTCTGCTCACCAAGAATGCATTTATTTGAAGTACAGCTAAAACGCTAAAATTTTGAAATATTTGAAATATTTTAAAATGCAATTTATTACATTTTTAGTTCTTCTGAGCTTTCTATTCATTAAAAAAACCTAAAGAAATTCTGCTCAGCTGTTTTCAACAACATAATAATAATAATAGTAATAACAAATATTATTAAGCAGCAAATTAGAATATTAGAATGGTTTGTAAAAGATCATGTGACTGGAGTAATGATGATAAAATTCAGCTTTGAAATCACAGGAATAAATTACATTTTAAAATATATTCAAATAGGAAACAGTTATTTTAAATAGTAAAAATATTTCAAAATGTAATTGTTTATTGCTGTACTTTGGATCAAATAAATGCAGGCTTGGTGAGCAGAAGAGACTTCTTTAAAAACATAAATAATCGTACTGTTCAAAAACGTTTGACTATGTAGCTACTAAATATGATATTTAACATGTCTTTCTTATTACTTGATTGGATGTGACAAAGTTACATTTACATTTTTGATTAAAAACTGCAAAATAACCATGTTTGATTTTGAGAAGTCCAGTACCTGAATTAAACCTGAAAATTGTTGTCACAATTTAATTCAGTGCTGAATATATATAAAAAGGTTTGAGTATGTATTGCACAGTATGCAGCAAGTATTATTTCACTCTGAACTTAGCCTGGAATGATTTACAGAAATTCAATCTCATAAAAAACCCAGTTTAGGCTTTTCAAGCACCAGAGATGAAATACAAAGCTTGCTAATGATGTTGCAATGCAGTGAAATTATGACTTTGCAGTACTTATGAAGTCACTATTCACTCTTAGTTTCATTTACTAGCATTATTCATTGCCTCTCTTAATCTACTTCAGTCTCAAATGTCAAACTAAACCACTTTCCTGTAAAAAAGTAATTCAGAAGAGCAGACGTTGGTTGCTATTACCTAACTGCAGACATATCATCTGTATAAGCAATCATTTTCATTACAGTTTAGGAGACAACGCACCACAAAATACTAAAAACGTCAAGTGTGTCTATGAGATTTAAGGCTTGTTACAGTTTGGACTTTGACATAGTTTGTTGTTGGTTTTAGAGGGACACAAAAAGACACTTTGTACCTGAGAAGAACATCACGTAGACATCAGCAGAACACCCGCTACACAAATGGCTCATTTGACAGCAGGAATAAGAGCCATCATGCACAAACACCTGCTTAAGAGTCTGAGAATCCTGAATAAGAACAAAAATGTAAATAGCATCATCAGCCTCTATATAAATAGTAAATATATAAACAGTGCATTGCAGGTATAGGCCCTTTATTTGTATACAGTGAAAAGTAGAAGGCCTATTGACTTCCATTTAAAAAAGTGCATTACTGTAAACATGGATGAGTAGAATTTATATTCTATAGTAATCAAATCATCATTTAAAAGATTAGATCACTCCAGAAGTGAAATTTCCTTATAATTTACTCACCCTCATTCAAGATGTTCATGTCTTTCATTCTTCAGTCGTAAAGAAATTATGTTTTTTGAGGCAAACATTTCAGGATTTTTCTCCATATAGTGGACTTCTATGGTGCCTTCCAAAATGCAGTTTGAATGCAGCCTCAAAGGGCTCTAATTGATCCCAGCTGAAGAGGAAAGGTCTTATCTAGTAAAACGATCTGTAAATAAAATTACAATTTCTATACTTTTTAACCTCAAATGCTCATCTTGTCTAGCTCTGAGTGAGCTCTGTGCATTCCAGTTCAATAAAGTTAGGGTATGTCGAAAAAACTCAGTGTCGTTTCCAACTTCAAGATCGTCCTACATCACTGCAGAAGTACTGACCCAGTGTTTACAAAGTAACACACAAGGAGGGTCAAAAACCCTTTACAAAAAAAGGTAAAACAGTGATGTAAATGAGGTAAAACGGCGATTTTGAAGTTGGAGAGGAAAATGAGATGGGATTTTTTCAACATACCCTAACTGTTTTGAACTGGAATGCACAGAGCTGACGCAGAGCTAGACAAGATGAGCATTTGAGGTTAAAAAGTATATACACTGTAATTTTTTTTTTTTTTTAGAAAAAAAAACAGATTGTTTTGCTAGATAAGACCCTTTTTCCTCAGCTGGGATCGTTTAGAGCCCTTTGAAGCTGCATTTAAACTGTATTTTGGAAGTTCAAACTGGTGGGCACCATAGAAGTCCACTATATAGAGAACATTCTTGCATTTCTTTCCTCAAAAACATAATTTCTTTACGACTGAAGAAAGAAAGACATGAACAAGTTGGATGACAAGGGGGTGAATAAATTATCTGTAAATTTCTGTTCTGGAAGTAAACTTCTCCTTTAAGGTAAGTAGATACATTTTTATTTTTTAAAGAAAATGACAGCTCGTTTTCCTACAGTGCCTTGCAAAAGTATTCATACCCCTTTGTTTTGTTGCAGCATTATGTTAAACTGCTTTAAATTACTTTTTTCCCACATCAATCTACATCTCAAAGCACAAAACAAGTTTGTAACAACTTTGCAAATTTATTAGAAATAAAAAAACTGAAAAGATCCCGTTGCATAAGTATTCATACCCTTTTCTGGGACACTCGAAATTTAGCTCAGGAGCATTCATATTGCTTCTAGATGTTACTACACGTCGAGTGGAGTTAAACTGTGATTTAGAAAGGCACACACCTCTCAGAAAAGGTCTAACAGCTGAAAATGCATATCAGAGCAAAAACCAAGTCCTGAGGTCAAGATAACTGCCTGTAGAGCTCAGTGACAGACTTGCGTTAAGGCAATGATCTAGGGAAGAGTTCAGAAAAAAATCTGCTGCATTGAAGGTTCACAGAAGCATGTAGCCTCCATTATCCATAATGGAAGATGATTGGAACAACCAGGACTCTAGAAAATGTCTGCCAGCCCCCATCCAAGCTGACAGAGCTTGAGAGGTGAAAAGGTGAGGCAAAGAATGGCAGATAATTGCCAAATGCAGATGTGCAAAGCTTGTCGCATCATACCCAAAAAGACTTGAGGCTGTAAAGGTGCTTCAACTATGTACTGAGTTAAGGGTATGAATACTTATGCAATGTACTTATTTCAGTGTTTTATTTTTAATAAATTTGTAAAATTTGCAAATCTGGTTTTTGCTTTGTCATTATTATGGTGTATGGAGTGTAAATTGATGTGGGGACAAACTAATTTAAAGCAGTTTAACATAATGCTGCAACACAACAAAACGAAAAAAATGAAGGGGTATGAATACTTTTGCAAGGCACTGTACATAAGACCCTTATTCCTTGGCAGGGATTGTGTAGAGCCCTTTGAAACTGCAATTTGGACCTTTAACCCGCATTGAAGTCCACTATCTTGGAATGTTTTCCTCAAAAACCTTAATTCTTTACGACTGAAGAAAGAAAGACATGAACATCTTGAACGACATAGGGGTGAGTTAACTATCAGGAAATTTTAATTCAAGAGTGATCTAATACTTAAATATTCATAGCTTCACTTCACCTTGTTGTAGGTTATTAGAATTACGAACGATGTTCCAACAAAAAGTACTTATCTCTTTTTGAAGCGAGAATGAGACTTATGCTAGGAAAGAGGTATGTTTATGAGCCAGATGTTGCAAATGAACGGACGAAATGACATCACATCATCAAATCCAGCGAGTTTATTAGCCCATAGCACATCATATGGCACTTCCTAAATGAACTGGACTAATTCTGCATATGAATGAGTGCTCGAACGGTCCCTCCTACTCTTTTGCACAGTTTTGTGTGGTGTATAAATAATACATGGATTCTCACTGTGAAGTAAGCCTGGAAAAAATGCTAAAAACGCCTACTCCTAGAGCCTTTGATTCATTTTTAAAACTTTGCCTTTAAAGAAGTACTAGGAATGGCTGCAATCACAACTGTCTGTCAAAGACACAGAGGTCTCTAATGTTCGATAAAACCTCCACCTAGACTAGAACTACTGCAGTAGAGGAATACTTTAACTTTCCAAGCGAGACCTTTTCCAGAATTTCTTCGCCACGCTGCGGCACATCTATGGTCGAGCTGTCAGCTAAGATTAATGGGAAGCTAGCTGCCCACTGAGGCTCTTACCATCATGACAGACAGAGGAAAGAAAGAATGACACTGTGTGTAGCTAGGAGCAATGCAATACAGTTACAACATCACGCTATTTGTCTGTCCACAGTGAAAGCAAAAAAGCTGCAGGATGTGACAAGTCAAATAAAACATATTTGATACTTGATATACAGCAGGATTTTTTTTGATTTCACATAATCTCGTCATGCCTGTCTAGGAGTTAAATGACTAAAAAAGCAAAGCTCATGCTAAAAACTCCTTCAAATGAGATTAGGCAGTGCATTCTGGGTAATTCAATGTATGCTGCATATCTAGATCACTACAATGTCAGCCAAAGTTCACAATTTCAAATCCATTTATAAACAAACAAGCCGGACAGACCGACTGACAAACTGACTTTATCAGATCTGAATATGGAGAACTCAAACATCTGTTCACTTCTAGCATCTCTGCCAAGAGCAAGCTAAACACAGTGATTCAGTTTAATGCTGTGATAAAAAGTCACATTTGAGTCGGACAACATCATAAGTATGCTAATAGAAGCATCCAGTCAGTTTTGCAGAACTCATGCCAATCATGAACAGCTGAAGGATTCATGTACAGTAATAGGAAATACAGTTTACTTGATCTTTTAGCAAAAAGTGCCATTTAAAGAAACTATGCTGCGAAACCATCTTGATGTCTGACAGAACACACATTTACACATCAATAACGTCTATTCAGCATTCAGAAACTGGGATGCTCAGTCACAGTCAAGTATTGAGGAGAAAGTAAGAAACACAAAATAACTTTCTAAACACCATTAGAACTAATGATATCAGTAAAAATAAAAGTTAGACACATATTGTGCCATTCCAGACTTAGAAACAAGAACAGTTTTTGATCATTCTAGCATGACCTTCACAGTTTATGCGCTATATTTCCGCGTGGGTGAACATTTTTTGAAATGTCAGAATGTAAAGCAGACTTTGCCAAGTGGCTGTTATTGAAAGATGAGTGTAAGCACATAAAAAACTGCTGTTACGGATTTCACATGTGAAAAGGGCATATACAGTTGAGGTCAAAAGTTTACATACACCTTGCAGAATCTGCAAAATGTGAAGTACTTTACCAAAAAGAGGGATCATACAAAATGCATGTTATTTTTTTATTTAGCACTGACCTGAATTAGATATTTCACATAAAAGATGTTTATACATAGTCCACAAGAGAAAATAATAGTTGAAATTTTAAAAACAGTTAAACTGTCTGCTGTTCTTCAGAAAAATCCTTCAGGTCCCACAAATTCTTCGGATTTTCAGCATTTTTGCGTATTTCGAACCCTTTCCAACAATGACTGTATGATTTTGAGATTCATTTTTTCACACTGAGGACAACTGAGGGACTCATATGCAACTATTACAGAAGGTTCAAATGCTCACTGATGCTCTAGAAAGAAAAACGATGCATTAAGAGCCAGGGGTGAAAACTTTTGAACAGAATGAAGATGTGTACATTTCTCTTATTTTGCCTAAATGTCATATTTTCTCATTTAGTACCGCTCTTCAGAAGTTACAGAAGATAATTCTATGTTTCCTAGAAGACAAAACAAGTTAAATTTACCCTGATCTTCAAATTCCAAAAGTAATCACCCCTGGCTCTTAATGCATCGTGTTTTCATCTGAAGCATCAGTGAGCATTTGAACCTTCTGTGATAGTTGCATATGAGTCCCTCAGTTCTCCTCAGTGTGAAAAAATGGATCCCAAAATCATACAGTCGTTGTTGGAAAGGGTTCAAATTCACAAAAATGCTGATAATCAAACATTTTGTGGGACCTGAAGGATTTTTCTGAAGAACAGCAGACAGTTTAACTGTTCAGGACCAAAAAAAAAAAAACACACACAGCTGTGGATCATTCAGGTAACAACACAGTATTAAGAATCAAGTGTATGTAAACTTTTGAACGGGGTCATTTTTATAAATTTAACTATTATTTTCTCTGGACTATTTGTAAACATCTTTTATGTGAAATATCTTATTCAAGTCAGTACTAAATAAAAAATACCATGTATTTTTTACGATCCCACTTATTTTGGTAAAATATATTTCTTAGGAACAGTAGCAAAAAAAAAAAAAAAGCCTGGGAAATGGTAATAAAAACGAAATTATGACTCTTTTTGGTGCATGCATGCATAAATAAATAAATAAAATAGATATTGTTTGCCTTCTGAGTCCTGGATGATGAATTGAAGACCATGACCAGCATCAAAAGTCATGGGAGAATGAGAGCTTGAACGTCTATCCATACATCCATCCATGGACTGCTTTATACTTTATACAAACACACAACCATGAGATTCAACCACTACTATACACTCTGAAACGTTAAAACACAGACATACACATGTATCATTGACCTATTGCTTGGAATGCACCATAAATGGCTTGACTTGAAGCGCAAAACTAAATCTTAGGTTTACTACACTTTGAAATCTAAAAAGCAGCTTACCCACTGAATGAGAATTAATCTTACCATCAAGAAGATCTGATAGATTGCCTCTTAAACCCTTCTCGATGCTTTCTACATCAATCACTGATGCCAGTAGAAGACACTTGCCATCTAGATATGGCCTTCCTTGATAAATAATGGCATATGATACATCATTCAAGCCATCCTTCAACAAGACTTCTCAATAAGTGCTGTGGCTAAAAGCATCTTTACAGCCGAGCTGATGGCATATCTCACCAAGCTTCCCCCCGTTTAATGCTGTTAAATGGTGCAGATGGTTATTAAGTTTATATGAATTGTCACCGCAATAGAAAACGTTCGATCAAAATGGTTAAAAATAAGTTTTTCTCTTCCTGGTTATGTTACATAACAGTTTAGGATCAGTGTAATGTGAACTTGAATTTAAGCATTAAACACTGGGACGCCAATGACTTGCAACACAATTGGAACCACAAAACCAGTCTTAAGTAGCCCAGGTATATTTGTAACAATAGCCAAAAATACACTGTATAGGTCAAAATAATTGATTTTTCTTTTATGCCAGAAATCATTAGGATATTAAGTGAAGATCATGTTTCATGAAGATATTTTGTAAATTTCCAACTGTAAATATATCAACATTTATTTTTTGATTAGTAATATGCATTGCTAAGAACTTCATTTGGACAACTTTAAAGGCAATTTTCACAATATTTAAAATTTTTGCACCCTCAGAATCCAGATTTTCAAATAGTTGTATCTCAGGTCAAATGTTGTCCTATCCTAACAAATCATACACCAATGGAAAGCGTATTTATTGTACAATTTCAAGATGATGTATAGATCTCTGTTTAAAAAAATTGACCCTTATGACAGGTTTTGTGGTCTAGGTTTACAATTTATCATTTGTTGACATTTGTTTAGCTGCACTGTAGCAGTTTTTTATGAGAATGAAGATGACATTTCCAGTTTAACATTGATTCTGACAGAAATTGTTGACTACCTTAGTACTTACTAGTGGACTGAAACACCTCTGGATCATCTGAGACCTGAACCTGCCTTTGCTTGTATCTATCATGAAAGAAAAACAAGTGATAAACAGGTTTAACCTTTACATCAAGAACAAACTGATGTCCATTTAATGATTCAACCAGCTGGTTAATCCTGCGAAAGGCTACACATGTAATTTGATTGGTCCAGCAAAGCCTCTCGGTTTTCTCTGTACCTTTTTCAATCCATGACTCTTCTGAGACTTTTGGCGCGGCAGCAAGGCCGTTCATGGAATATCTGATGCAACATGACTGAATAATTGGATTAGAGGTGCAAATTTGTGATTTGTTGACTAAGCAAAGTCCGTCACAGAGTCTGACTCTGGAAGGACTTTTTTTATCTCTATGAATTTATTGCATGTTTAATCCTCAGCCTCATCGAGATTCTTCCCCTCAACCAGCTGCAAGCATTGGGCAGTGGGACAATTTTTTGACCTTCACCTGGGGGCAACAGACTCTCCTAAGGGGAAATCAGCAAGAAAAAATGAAGATGATGAAAACTAGGTTGACCTTGTTGAGGTCACAACATGGCTGAATCTCAACTCTAGCAATAAGCACTAAAACAATCATAGACTCATCACTCTGTAACTGCTGCATGCCAGAGCTGGCAGATGGTAGGGGCACATATGTGCTGTTTCGTAAAATCTAGAGAACAGGGTGACTGTCTAATGATTGAGCGTTTCAAAGAAGAGGATTAGAAAATCCTTCTGTGAACCCTAAAAAAAGGACAGGACATTGAGATTACTGCTGTTTTATTTGGAGCTGTACAAGAGCACGTCTGGCCCAAACCGGCGATGGGAAATTTTATGTGCACGTTTTCTGGAAGAGCAATTCTTGAACCTGAAACAGTCAACAAAAAAGCACATCTTTGGATTTATTTAAAAAACTAGTCAATTTGTGACCCTGGACCACAAAACCTTTCTTAAGTAGCATGGGTATATTTGTAGCAATAGTCAAAAATACATTGTGTGGGTCAAAATGATCAATTTTTCTTTTATGCCAAAAATCATAAGGATATTAAGATCATGTTCCATGAAGATTTTTTGTAAATTTCCTACTGTAAATAAATCAAAACTTTTGATTAGTAATATGCATTGCTAAGAACTTCATTTGGACGACTTTAAAGGTGATTTTCTCAGTATTTTGATTTTTTTGCACCCTCAGATTTCAGATTTTCAAATAGTTGTATCTCAGCCAAATATTGTCCTATTGCCCTATTTATTCAGCTTTCCGAAGATGTATAAATCTCAATTTCAAAAAATTGACCCTTATGACTGGTTTTGTGGTCCAGGGTCACATTTGAGGAACCTAAATTTCTCTGCTTTGTGTCTAACAAGGCTTTAAAGTTAAACTATCTAGCTTAATTTTTTACTTCTATTGCATGGATTTTCATGGAGTGCTAAGTCCACAGTGTGAATATGAAGGAAACAGTACTTTAATGAGACATGATCAGCTTAGCTGATGGAAGACAAAATAGATTCAAGGCCCTTTAACTCTTTAGACAGAGCCGTCTATGAAAATTCGCCCAAGAGGGTTCAGTTTGAGGGCTTGGAAGAACAAGAAGAGTACAATGCATGTGCATCACTTAAAAGGCTCCCGCTGGTAACAGGTGCTTGTTATTCCCAGAAGTCTCTCCGCCATTCCCGAGAAGAGAAACGTCTTCAAAAGAACCCGGCGCCTCTGTGTCTGGAGTAAGAACTAGTCTGGGAGGAGGAAAGGCCACCCATCCTACATCCTGCTCGTCCTCGGGTCCTGTGGTTGCAGCTGCGGCTGCCGCACACTCTTCTTTAAACAGCCTGTCGTGCTCCTGTTTCAACTCCTGGTAGGAGCGGGAAAACATGTGGAAGATGGAAGTGGCCGGGAAGGCCATGATTAGGATCCCACTCAGGATGCTGCTGAGTGCCACCACCTGACCAGGTATGCTCCTAGGTACCATATCTCCATAACCCACAGTAGTCATAGAGATGATCGCCCACCAATAAGAGGCAGGAATGCTACTGAAATCCTGCACTCCGGTCAGCTCGCTTTCCGCCAGGTGCACCAGAGGCGAAAAGAGCGTCACGGCTACGCAGAGAAAGAGCAGCAGCAGGCCGAATTCGCGTGTGCTTCGCCGCACCGTCAACCCCAGCGTCTGCAAGCCCAGAGAATGGCGGGCCAGCCGCATCACGTACAGGATCCGAAGGGCACGTAGGATCCGCAGTACCAACCCAAGCTTGTCCAGGTAGCCCTTACCTCCAGAAGGTCGCTCATGTTCGCTGGTGGGGTTCTCGTCCACTATCAGAGACACGTAGTAGGGCAGGATGGCCATGGCATCGATGATGTTCAAGGGTCCGCGGAGGAACACCAGCTTGCTGCGTGCTTGCACGAACCGGAGCAGAAACTCCAAGGAGAACCAGGCCACACAAACCGTCTCGACGATGAACATGTGCTGGCATTTCTGGGAGCACACACCCTGCGGAGAGAGAGAGAGAAAGAGAGAGTGAAAACTAATTTAATTCTCAATTCAGTTATTTTCAGTAAAATGCTTTGCATCTAAATTTAAAATCAATGAATAGGCTTAACATATTAGAAGTTAGAGTAGAAAAATGTTTGTGGGAGGGAGGTTTAAAATAGAGAGTAAAGGCTGGTCAGTAATACAAAAAAGGGGGGAAGGGATATAAATAAGATAAGGAGAGCGCAGACAGCCGCTACAATTTATAGAAAAAAACTCAATGTTTACTTTTAGTATTCAAGTCACACTACCGATAAGTCAAGCTGTATCAGTTAATTAGCCAGAGTCAGAGGTCAAATTGAGGCGGTGGGAGAAGGAAGGCTTACAGAGAAGACAAACCAGACCACTTTGACCTTGAAATGTCTGAATTAAACCATTTCTATTCAGGCAACATGCTGGAAGTGACCCACATTTGATTTTCCCTTCATGTGACATGACTCTAGATGTGATCCTTGAAACGACACATATCTGATGCAGCTGGGTCTGAAATAACACATTCTGTTAATAGCATAGGTCACCCAAAAATGAACATTTTGGTTTTAATTACTCACCCTCATTACATGTTGTTCCAAACCTGTAAAACCTTTGTTCATCTTCGAAACACAAATTAAGCTATTTTTGTTTAAATCTAAAGTGCTTTCTAACCCTGCATAGACAGCAATGCAACTTTCAAGGCTCAGAAAGGTAGTAATTGATGAACCCTCTATAGACATCAATTAAATAGTCAGTGGTTCAACCATAATTTTATGAAGCTACAAAAATACATTTTGTGTGCAAAGAAAACAAAAATACGATCATTTTTTTTGAATAGATGAACCAGAGATGGACTATTAACCCTCTGGTATTGTTAATTTGGGAGTCACACTTGTGTTGTTCATGGTCAAAAGTGACAAAACACCTGAAATGTAAAGACTTGTATCACCTTGTACTTGTAACACCTTATGTAAAGACATACAGACTTATTTTTATTGGGTTGTGGATTTGGATATATATTTAGACATTCTCAAAGAATTTTTTTTGTAGAAGTTTAGATTTTTTGGTTTTTCATCAATGCTACTACAGTCAAACCTGAACACTAAGAAAGACATTTTGTTACGCATAACATCAAAATTCAACAAAAATATAACAAAATGAACAGGAATTTATCAGAGGTTAATCAATCTGATTTCAGCCTCTTAATTGAGTCTTCTGGCTCAATTTTGCCATAATGTTACAGCCACTCCAGTTCATGTATGTGTGTATAATAGTGTGTTGTGTGTTTGAGTGTGTGTGTCGGTTTTGTACTCTTGATGTTTTAGTGTGTAACCTCTTCCTTGGTGTCTGTGTTATTACTGAATTTTGGAGCGGAGCACTCTCGATATTGTAGAGTGTTTTCCCATCATTGCTGTGCACCTTTTTTCTGCATTGTCAATAATTTGTAGATTGTAAACAAAAAATTCTCTATATTTTATTATTTTTGCGTATTTCCCATTAATTTCCAATGGCAGTCATTTTTGACCACGAATAAGACAAGTGTGACTATTTTTTACGACAATTTAGTTTTTTCTAATCAACTCCACATTTTTTTTTTGTGATCACATAGTGTATGCCATAAAAGAGTTTCGTACATTCCCATGAAGTAGCGATTTTTAAAAATTATATATATATATATATTTTTTTTTGGTCTAAAATGACCAAACAATACTAGAGGATTAATTATGTCCTTACTACCTTTCAGGGCCTTGAATGTGTCAGTTGCATTGCTGTCCATGCAGGATCAGAAAGCTCTCGGATTTCATCAAAAATATCGTAATTTGTTTTCCGAAGATGAACAAAGTTCTTACAGGTTTGGAACGACATGAGGGTGAGTAATTACTGCTATAATTTTTATTTTGGGGCAAACTATCCCTTTAACATGTGCATACAGTATCATCACACCATTTTGTCATGTTGTTATCATTCAGTTCTAGTAAGCTCCTTGCTAACATCTTAAAAACCGAAGAAGGAGCAAGCAGAATCAGCGGAAAGATGCTGAGATAGCAGATTTAATTAATATTTGGTGAGATGCATTCGTTCAAGCAAAGCTCGAGGGAATGTATCACAGTCATGCCATGTTAGCAAATTAGCTGTTCAATATGCAGTTACTTGGAGACCCTTGCAGATGTAATTGTTTTGATGTTGTTATGCACATATGCTGGTAAAATGTGATGGTATTGTTTCTGTACATGCTTTCTCACAGGTACTTTAAGGTCAGCTAACTGTTCACAATGAAGCAGGTATGTATAATTTATTAACACAAATGTGAACAGTCAAAGAAAAAAGATTACATCTCAGGAAATATTTAGAACAGTAGAAGATCTATGAAACAGCCTCAGAGAACAAATGTAAGGAATAATTGATGATGGACTTTGTGTGTAGCACAATACATAATGTATTTACCTCAAGACATTGTTTTAGTAGAGAACATTACTTAGTTTGACTATTTTTTTATTGATATTGACACTTTTCCAGAACCTGAAGGGACGGTTCACTCAAAAATGAAATCCTGTCATTAATTACTCACCCTCACGTCGTTCCAAACTTGAAAGTTTAATTTCAGAGACACGAAAGAGAAAAAATGATTGCATAAAGTCATTATTGTTGTCTTTTTTTGCGCAAGTATTCTTATAGCTTCATTACATTACTGATGTCACATGGACTATTTTAATGATGTCCTTAATACCTTTCTGGGCCTTGAATGTTTCAGCTGTGTTGCTGTCTATGCAGGGTCAGAAAGCTTTTGTATTTTATCAAAAATATCTTAATTTTTGTTCTGAAGATGAATGAAGGTCTTACAGGTTTGGAACGACATGAGGTTGAGTAATTAATGACAGAATTTTCTTTTTTGGGTGAACTATCCCTTTAAGCATAATATTTACCAGCCAAAAAAGGAGGAATATATATATAATAGGACAATGAAATATCTTACATATGTGTTTATACTGTTGTACAATAAAAATTATTTATTGAATAAAAAAAGTTGCAAGTACAAACTGTACAAACAGAAAAATCCTTCAGGTCTGACAAATTATTTGGTTTTTCAGCATTTCTGTGTATTTGAACCCTTCCCAACAATGACTGTAAGATTTTGAGATCCATCTTTTCACACTGATGACAGCTGAGGGACTCATATTGTCACAGCACAGAGGGAGACAGAGACGGAGGTGAGAGTATAAGATAAAAAGGTAAGTTTATTAACAGGTAGAGAGGATATGTATATCTTATCTGGAATGTCCACTGAGCACGGAAGTAATTCCCAATCTGGAACCAGGAAAACATAGAGTCCAACGGGAGAGAAAGCCGGGGTGTGATCGGTAGATCAGACAACGAGGAATGAAACAGTCCGGGTATAAATAGGGAGCTGATGGGAATCAGGTGAGTAATTAGTAGTCAGGTGATAGTGAACGTGTGTGTGTGTCTTCAGGGGGCGTGGCTGGTGCATCTTGTAGGGGTAGAACTCTGACATTACCCCCTCCTCCAGGGGCGGCTCCCGACGCCCCTCTCCGACGTCGAGGACGACCTCGACCGCGAGGGGCAGGACGTTCTGGGTGGCTCTGGTGGAAGTCCGTCAGAAGTTGAGGATCCAGGATATCGTCTCTAGCCACCCATGATCTTTCCTCAGGTCCGTACCCCTCCCAGTCAATCAGATATTCCAGACGGCTGCCCCGACGTCGGGAATCCAGGATCTCCCTCACGGTGTAGATAGAGGGTTGATCCAGGATCTCTGGAGGAGGGGTCTCAGCTTCAGCTCCAGGATCATCTGTGGCAGAGGGAAAGTAGGGTTTGAGTAGTGATACATGAAAGGTGGGATGAATTCGGTACCTGGGTGGGAGCTGAAGCTGATATGTCACTTCGTTGATCTGCCTCAGGACCTCGAATGGACCAATGTAGCGGGGACTCAGCTTTTTGCAGGGTAGTCTTAGCCTGATGTCTCTCGTAGATAACCACACCTTATCTCCAGGGTGGTATAATGGGGTGGGTCTTCTACGAACATCGGCGAACTCTTTGTGGCGTCGGATGGCCCGTTGAAGATGTTGATGAGCTGAGTCCCACACTCTCTCGCTCTCTCGGAACCAGTAGTCTACCGCTGGAACATTGGTGGGTTCCTCCGTCCAGGGAAACAGCGGGGGCTGAAAACCGAGTATGCACTGGAAGGGAGTAAGTCCGGTGGTCTCCTGGCGCAGCGAGTTCTGTGCATACTCGGCCCACGGGAGGAACCTGCTCCAGCTGTGTTGGTCCGCGGAGCAGTATGACCGGAGGTAACGTCCAAGCTCTTGGATCTTCCTCTCAGTCTGGCCGTTGGTCTGTGGGTGATATCCTGATGAGAGATTGACAGAAATACCAAGTGCTTTGAAGAATGACTTCCATACATGTGAGATGAATTGTGGACCCCGGTCCGACACAATCTCCTCGGGGAGACCAAAGTGACGGAATACGTGCTGGAAGAGTAACTCGGCAGTGTTCATAGCCGTAGGTAGGCCTGCTAGGGGGATAAATTTGCAGGCCTTGGAGAAACGGTCAACTACAACCAGCACGCAAGTGTTACCTTCTGACTCTGGGAGGTCCGTCACGAAGTCTACCCCGAGATGGGACCAGGGTCTCTGCGGGATGGGTAGTGGCATCAGCTTTCCTGTGGGTAGATGACGAGGAGTATTAGAGGTGGCACAGACTGAGCAGCTTTGGACGTACCTGATGGTGTCCTGGGTCATACTGGACCACCAGTACCGAGCTTGAATGAGCGAGAGGGTCCGTCTGCTACCTGGGTGTCCAGAGCCCGGAGACTGGTGAACTGTGTCCAGAAGGTGCTGACGCTGGGAGCTGGGTACGTAGATTTTACCTTCTGGACATTCCGGCGGAGCAGGCTCTTGGAGAGTGGCTTCGTGGATCCAGGTGTCGATGTCCCACTGGATGGGGCTAACGATGAGTTCCGAGGGAATGATGTTTTCAGACTCGACCACGGCGTCGTGGGAGAATTGTCGGGAGAGAGCGTCAGCAGGTATGTTCTTGGATCCTGGTCGGTAGGTAATCTTGTACTGGAAACGTGTGAAGAATAATGCCCATCTGGCTTGGCGGGGGTTAAGTCGTTTAGCTTCTCGAAGGTATTGAAGGTTCTTATGATCCGTGATGATGGTAAACGGGTAGTTAGCCCCTTCCAGCCAATGACGCCACTCCTCCAAGGCGAGTTTGATGGCTAGTAACTCGCGGTTGCCTACATCATAATTTTGCTCCGCCGGAGACAGTTTCTTAGAATAGTAGGCACAGGGATGGAGGAGAGTGGACTCACCAGCTGCTTGAGACAGCACTGCTCCGACGCCGATGGTGGATGCGTCTACCTCAACAACGAATGGGAGATCCGGGTTGGGATGGTGCAGGAGAGGAGCAGTGCTGAAAATCTTCTTAAGTCGTTGGAATGCTTCGTGGGCAGAGGAGGTCCAGACCAGATGTTTAGGTCGACCACGTAGGAGGGAGGTCAGAGGGGCAGTGATGAGACTGTAGTCCTTTATGAACCGGCGGTAGAAGTTAGAAAACCCCAGGAAGCGTTGAAGTTCCTTGACTGTACTGGGTTTGGGCCATTGTAGGATGGATTGGACCTTATCCAGGTTCATTTGCACACCCTCGGGGCTGATGTTATAACCCAGGAACTGAATCTTAGTCTGGTGGAACTCACACTTCTCCAGCTTGAGGTATAGCTTATGTTGGCGCAAGACTTGAAGGACCTGACGGACGTGCTGGCGATGTTCGGCCTGGTTCCGGGAATAAATCAGAATATCGTCAATATAGACAACCACGAATTTGTGGAGAAATTCCCGGAACACCTCGTTCATAAACGCTTGGAAGACAGAGGGACTGATGGACAAACCGTAGGGCATAACCAAGTATTCGTAGTGGCCAGCAGGTGTAATGAATGCTGTTTTCCACTCGTCTCCCGCACGAATACGAACGAGGTTGTAAGCACTCCGCAGGTCCAGCTTGGAGAAGATGTGAGCCCCACGGAGTTCCTCGAGGGTGGCAGGAACGAGTGGCAGTGGATAAGGTTGTTGGGTGATGTTGGCATTGAGTTGGCGGTAATCAATGCAGGGACGGAGACCTCCATCCTTCTTACCCACGAAGAAGAAGCTTGAAGCAGCTGGTGAGGTGGATGGTCGAATGAATCCTTGCTTCAAAGCTTCCTGGATGTACTCCTCCATCGCCTGGCGCTCCGGGTTGGACAAGGGGTAGATGCGTCCTTTAGGTAGTTGAGCCCCAGGTAGCAGATCGATGGAACAGTCCCATGGCCGATGAGGAGGAAGTTGGGTGGCAGCTTGCTTACTGAAGACGTCCTCGTAATCCTCATACTCCGCTGGGATCTCCACCTGGGTGTCAGTCTCAGGACTTTCAATCTTGGTTGATGCGATGGTCACAGGATCAGAAACTGGCGAGGGTAAACGTGTAAAGCAGTTCTTCAGACAATGCTTACTCCATCCGATGATGTCACAAGGATCCCAGCGGAGTTCCGGATGATGACGGTGGAGCCAAGGACGTCCCAGGATGATGTCAACGGTGGAATTCTCCAGTACCAGAAACTTGATTTGCTCTTGATGGAATAGGCCAATTTGCAGAGTGATGTATGGAGAAGAATATCGAATCCGCCCACGTCCGAGTGGTTTCCCTTGGATAGTTTTAACAGATAGTTCCGGGTTATGGCGGTGACGTGACAATTGTAACAGATCTATGCATTCTTGGGATATGAAGTTTCCCGAAGAGCCTGAATCAAGTAGAGCAGAAACACAAAGATCTTGTTTAGCAGTACGCAGCGTCACTGGTATCAGGGTGAGATGAGCAGTTTCAATGTCAGATTGAATGGTACTCACCACCGGACGTGGGGGTTTGACAGGACAGGTACGTAGAATATGGCCGGGTTGTCCACAGTATAGGCAGAGTTTTTCCCTGAGGCGGCGTTGGCGTTCGGACCACGTGAGACGAGTGGAATCAAGTTGCATAGGTTCTGGTACTGGAGAGCAAGCTGCCACCGTAGCGGACTGAGGAGCGGTTTCAGTGGGCTGGCAGGCGGCTAGGCGCTGGGATACCCTCGTAGCTCGTAGTAGAAAGGTCTCCAACCCGATGTTGTCATCATAGATGGCCATAGCGGCGCGAATATCTGGGTGGAGACCATGACGATAGGCACCCAGCAGTGAAGTTTCATTCCAGCCACTAGCCGCCGCCAGCGTCCGGAAATGGAGTGTGTATTCGTGGATGGATGAGGAACCTTGTTGCAGTCGGAAGAGCTGATCAGAAGTGGTGAGTACATCTGTGTTTGAACTGAAAACTTCAGCAAAGTGACAGGTAAATTGCTCAAATGACTGAATTAACGGAGTGTTGGCTTGCCATATAGACTTCGCCCATTGTAGAGCTTTTCCAGGGAGGAGAGAAATGAGAAACGCTACCTTAGATTCATCAGTGAGAAATTGCTGTGGTTGCATCTTGATATATAGTTGGACTTGTAGTAGGAAACCGCTACACTCAGCCGCTTCACCGGAGTATGTGTTTGGTAAAGCCATGGGACTTCCTGAGGCAGATGGCGGCGCGGGAGATGGTTGTAGCGCCGCTTTGAAGGCTTTGATGAGTTCGGTGAGCTGATCTGGTGCAGGTGTTTCCTCGTTGTCCATCTTGTTTGTAGGTCTGATCTTCTGTCACAGCACAGAGGGAGACAGAGACGGAGGTGAGAGTATAAGATAAAAAGGTAAGTTTATTAACAGGTAGAGAGGATATGTATATCTTATCTGGAATGTCCACTGAGCACGGAAGTAATTCCCAATCTGGAACCAGGAAAACATAGAGTCCAACGGGAGAGAAAGCCGGGGTGTGATCGGTAGATCAGACAACGAGGAATGAAACAGTCCGGGTATAAATAGGGAGCTGATGGGAATCAGGTGAGTAATTAGTAGTCAGGTGATAGTGAACGTGTGTGTGTGTCTTCAGGGGGCGTGGCTGGTGCATCTTGTAGGGGTAGAACTCTGACACATATATCTATTACAAAAAGTTCAAAACACTCACTGATGCTTCAGAAGGAAATGCAGTAAAAGCCAGTGGTGAAAACTTTTAGAATTTGAAGATCAGGGTAAATTTAACTTATTTTGTCTTTTGGTGAAAGAAGTTCTTCTGTACAGTATCTTCTGTAGATTCTGAAGGGCAGTACTAAATGAAAAAGTATATGATATTTAGGCAAAATAAGAAAAATGTACACATCTTCATTCTGTTCATAAGTTTACACCCCTGGCTCTTAATGTATCATGTTTCCTTGTGGAGCATCAAGCTGCATATCCCTCAGTAGGGTTGGGAATCGAAAATCGATTCCGATTCTGGAATTGGATACATAAGATAAAGAATCGGATACTTGTTATAAAATTAAAATTTCGATTCCTCGTATCGATTCCTGGGTGCATTTTTATTTCATTTAGCAATCTGCCAGGACCTTCCGCGCATGCAATCTGCAAGGACCTTACGTGGTAATGTAAACATCAGTCTACAAGATGGTTCGCGGGAAGTGCTCGTAAGTGTGGCTACACTTTGTAAAAACTGAAGACCACTGCACGCAAACTTTATCTTAGAGACCTGCAAGGGACGGATTTTTTTATTCAAGCGCCCGCCCGCCCGCTCCAGCAGAAATGTGTTATTTCGTCCCACTCTCGCCCGCAAAAGCCCACATAAAGTAACTTATACCCCCGAGGGAAGACAGGTATCTACTTCATCTCTTGGCTGCATGAAACAAACCCTCCCGTTAATGTAAAGGCAAAGATGATCAGAGTAATAGTAACGTACATTAGGCACGCATAAGTCCGCTGTTGATTCACAAACTATTCATGATTTCGGGGATCTGATCCATAGTATTTTTGCGTGAAATTTCAAAATATATGCATAGTTGTCAAAATGAATGTCCTGTAACTTAAGTGTTTTATAATGAATGCTTACCCATAGAGGTGGATCTTGTAAGGGTCAGTGGTGTTTATGCACATATGAGCACCAGCATCAATAGATTTAGAATGTATTTATTGTATTTTTCATTTATATGTTTATTTTATAATAAATACAAACAGTAGATATTCAGTCAGTCCAGTTCAAAAGGACAGGTTTAGTGAGTGGTATTTTGGCATCTCCTTGTTGTTTGGAAGAAAGAGTAACTCTGAAGTTGTGAAGAATATCTGCAATTAATAATTCAGGAGCTTTAAATCTGTATATGTATATACATGTTAAAATGTTAGAGCAAAAGGTTTTTTAAATTCAAAAGTATAGCTTTAATTTAAAGTTTGTTTGAATTTTTTTTATAACATGAAGTAGAAAAACAAAAAGGCAAAACAAATGTTTTGGTTAATAAAAAAGGTAAAAAAAAATAAACCCCTTGTCAGGCATAGGGGGCCTTGCAAAATTTACCTGAGAAGGAGGGGGGCCCCGGTATAAAAAAAGGTTGAGAACCCCTGTAATAAAATAATATGTTGCAAGCAAGCACTGAAAATAAACATGTTTGATATATTAATGTTTGACTTTTTTTTTTTCTTTCTTTTTTTTTTTTTTTACTAAATTGGAATCGAAACTGGGAATCGAAAAGAATCGGAATCGATAAGTGGAATCGGAATCGATAAAATTCAAACGATACCCAACCCTATCCCTCAGTTGTCCTCTGTCTGAAAAGATGGATCTCAAAATCATATTCATTGTTGGAAAGGGTTCAAATACACAAAAATGTTGAAGGATTTTTCAGGTAGTTTAACTGTTTAGGACAAACAAGAAAAGATCATTAGATCATTCGGGTAACAATACAGTATTAAGAATCGAGCATATGTAAACTTTTAAAAAGGATAATTTTTCTAAATCCAAATATTACTTTCTCTCCTGGACTTTACAGTATGTAAACACGTTTTATGTGAAATATATATTCTGCAAGGTGTATGTAAACTTTTGATGGCAATGCAGTTGAAACTCGTGACCTTGAAACAATCAGAATCAAGATTTAAACAATGCCGTTTAAAAAAAGTGCAGACATGTTTCCTTGCTGCACAAACACCCTGCCTTCCTATCCCCTCTTTCAAAAACCTTTCAAAAGTCTTCACGCTTTTGCTTGTCTGAAAAGTCTGAAAAGCCTTTGTAAATTCTCCAGCTTTCACAGAAGCAAGAGACTCGCAGTCAGAGAGGACGTATTATCAAACCGCAGCAGCTCTGAGGCGATTCATTTGTGTAAATTCAGCAATTTTAAATGCTCAGCACATAATTTGTCCCCCTCCGTCCAGCACGTACGCTGTCCCATTTCTCACTCACTCCCTTTCTGTCACTCTCCCCGGTTCTCAGTCATTCTCATTCCCTCATTCTTCTCCAACACCTTCGTTTCATCTCATTTCTCTGACTTTTGCTCCTCATCTCCCTGCGGCGGGGTGAAGTGGTTGTGACTGCAGCTGCAGACATTATGCATGTTAAAGAAGGATAACAATTTGCAACTCGTCAGGGTGATTGTCAATTTCTCAGTGCTAATGCACTTAGGGTGACCTTATCTCTGCGCTGCCACTAGAAATGTCAATGACATCCCCCCTCCTTTATGCCCAAAACCAATCAACCGCAGCTCCAGCATCTATACAGCCTGTATACATTTAGAAATCCCCTACAGAGCTGATGAGCAGCTTATCATGAAGACTTACACCAGGGCTTCCAAGATCACAGCAGTAGGGCTGCACAAATATTCAAAATAAAATAAAAAATTATGCTTCTTCTGCTTTTAGCCTTAAAATCTACTTTTTTTACAACAAAGAGCATGATTTTGTGCTCAAACGGTTCAGTTTTAAATAGCAGGACCTTACACGTGGGATTCAGATGCATTCTGGGTGAATAGCAGAGTATAATGACAAATTAAAATCAATAGGATGGTTGAAATAGGTTTGGCTCAACATGAAGCAACCAAACACAAAACTACTATCCTAGTCTTGCCAGCACACTGCGGCCTTTGTTAGCACTAAACAGGTTATACGAACTGACAGCCATCTTTCCGGTATTCTCTGATTGAATGTTAGGTGGTCTGGCTGGCTGTTTGAATCTAGAGGGAGGGTCTGAGAATGCATAAATGGATGTATTGAAAACGAAATGTAGTCGGGATAATCCGATCTGTGAATGAGATATGGGGACCCGGGAATGGACACACACGCACACACACAGAGATTCTTTCATCTGACTGTACACTGCTAGAGGATCTCGTAAACAACACCAAATATGTTTCGTCCAGCACGTACAGAACTCAATGTTTTATCCATGTAAACACACAGGAAACAAACCCCTCGGGTCAGCTGTTTCCTAAAATTTCAACTTGAACTCGGACCTCAAAACATTTTCACATCTTATACATTCATGGAAACGCATCAGATATTCATCAACAAATATTATTCATGAGGAACGAAACTGCAGCAGGCATCTAGCCCTAAATGCATAAGTATGGAACATATAGCATAAGGAAAACCAAAAACTATATTACTTTCAACATGAAATATTCAAGCTTTTATAGAAAGATTCAAATTAGGTTATGGAAAACACTTGCAACTATGCTACCAGTCAAAAATGTTTGAACAGTACGTTTTTTTTTATGTTAATGTCTCTTCTGCTCACCAAGACTGCATTTATTTGATCCAAAATACAGCAAAAGTGAAAATATCAGTGAAATATTTTTACTATTTAAAATAACTGCTTTCTATTTGAATATATTTTAAAATGTTATTTATTCTTGTGATCAAAGATATATTTTCAGCATCATTACTCCAGTCTTTAGTGTCACATGATCCTTCAGAAATCATTCTAATATGCTGATTTGCTGCTCAAGAAACATTATGATTAATACTATTATCAGTATTTAAAACAGTTGAGTACAATATTTCAGAATTCTTTGATGAATAGAAAGATCCAAAGATCAGCATTTATCTGAAATAAAAGGTTTAGTAACATTATGGAGTATTATTAATTAAAGAAGTATTAGAAATTAATTATTTTATTTAGCAAGGATGTTTTAAATTGATCAAAAGGGTTGATAAATTCATTTAGAACGTAATTCTAAACCTGAAAAAAATGCTACTCAGCAGTTTTCAACATAGTAATAATAATAAATGTTTTTTGAGCAGCAAATCAGAATATCAGAATGATTTCTGAAGGATCATGTGACTAGAATAATGATGCTAAATATTCACAGGAAATCACATGAATAAATTACATTTTAAAATATATTCAAATAGAAAATTTCATTTTAAATAGTAAAAATATATCACAATTTTTACTGTTTTTGCTGTACTTTGGATCAAATGAATGCAGGTTTGGTGAGCAGAAGAGGCTTCTTTAAAATGCATTAAAAATCTTACTGTTCAAAAACTTTTGACTGGTAGTGTAGGTTTCTACACTTTTAGATTTTAGGGCCCTATAAAGGCCTTGGGCAAAGTCTTATATTACTCAGGGGAACAGACT
>NC_133371.1:34978512-35077593 GCF_049309525.1 Garra rufa
CTAAAATAATAATCTAAAACTATTTTCTTAATATTATTTCTGATCTTATTGTGCATCAGTACATGCAATTCCAAAGAAAAATGTTTGTCTTCATAATCTTTAATCAAAACGCAAAGCTTGCTCTGCGTCTAAAACAACTTTGCTTTCTAATTTATCTCATCAAGTCTTTCTAACAAAACACGCACATCCAGTTTTAGGCTGACGCTTTAATCTGTGTAATCCTCCAAAATGCACTCCACTCAGTTTTTCCCCCTGAATAATAATTTGTCAAACAGCAAGACGTTTCTCCCTCTTTCTCTGTCTCTATCCATCCTAGCCCAGAAACCTGAAGTATAAAGCGCAGAGTGGGATGGTACGGCACGGCTCTGCACTAGCTAAAGTACACAGCGAGACGGTCTCAGAATTTTAAACACCTGCCTCTCCGTCTCCCGCTTGCTAAGCACTCCTTATTTTTAACCTAGACAGACTCGTTTTCTTCTCCTCACCTTCTGCTTCTATAATGAAGAGTAATGAAGGAATGGAGGGATGGATAAGGAGACAGCGAGTTGGTAGGGCACTGTAAAAACTAAAAATGTATTTTTTCCAAAACTCCTCCCCCCCCCCCCCACACATTTTTTAATAATCAAAAATGATGCATAATCAATTGAATTCAGTACAGTAGCAGTGCCATGGTAAAGTTTTTTCCCTCCAGAATTTCAGAATTTTTTCCAGTATTTTGTGTTTTATGATTTAATACAAATTTATTATCAAAAATGTTGCTAATCAAATGAATGATAAGCAACAAACAATTTAATCTTGTAAAAAATTTTTATATGATTCATTCTTTTCATTATTTGCCAGACAAAGTACTGCAAAATGGACGCCTGCTGTTTAAATAAAAAAAAAAATTGTGCAATACTCATTTAAAAAAATATTTTAATAAACTACATTTTTTTTATTATTATTAGTTTGAGAAGTACATTCTAATGTACAACAGTAATATACAGTATTTGTGTCATAATTTCTTCAAATATAAACAGGCTTTTTATTTTGGTGGATTGTAGTGAAGACCATTCTATGGAAGCCCGTTTCAAGCCCTGAATAAAAAAACACAATGACTTTTTTTCCAGAAATTGCAATTGCGAGTTATAAAGTCAGAATTGTGAGATATAAGCGTACAATTGTGTATATAAACTCGCAATTGCAAGAAAACCCTCAGAATTGCAAGATTTAAACTCAAAATCCTGAGAAAAAGTAAAAATTGCGAGATACAAACTCGCAATTCTGATAAATAAAGTGGCAGTTTTAAGAAATAAAGTCAAATTGTGAGTTTATATATCACAATTGTATATTCTCAGAATTGCGACATAAACTCGCAATTGAGAGTTATAAAAGTAGTACTGCATGGCATAAACTCGCAATTGTGAGAAAAAAACGCAGAATTGCGAGATTTAACTCAAAATTCTGAGAAAAAGTCAGAATTGCGAGTTTCAAATAAAGTGGCAATTTTTAAAAATAGTCAGAATTGCGTGATACAAACTCACAATTCTGACTTTTTTCCTCAGAATTGCGATATAAACTCGCAGTTGCAAGTTATAAAATCAGCATTGTGTGATATAAACTCGTAATTGTGAGATTTAAACTCAAAATTCTGAGAAAAAGTTAAAATTGCGAGATGCAGACTCGCAAATCTGAGAAATAAAGTGGCAATTTTTAAAAATAGTCAGAATTGCGTGATACAAACTCACAATTCTGACTTTTTTCCTCAGAATTGCGATATAAACTCGCAGTTGCAAGTTATAAAGTCAGTACTGTCTGATATAAATGCGCAAATGCCAGAAAAAAACTCAGAATTCTGTGAAAAAGTCAAAATTGCGAGATACAAACTCGCAAATCTGAGAAATAAAGTCAGGATTGTAAGATATAAACTCACAATTCTGACTTTTTTTCTCAAAATTGCAATACAAACTCGCAGTTGCGAGTTATAAAGTCAGTATTGTGTGATATAAATGTGCAATTGCGGGAAAAAACTCAAAATTCTGAGAAATACTCATAATTGTGAGATTTTTTCCCTCACAATTCTGACTTTATAACATGCAATTGTGAATTATTAAATGTGACCCTGGACCACAAAACCAGTCATAAGGTTAAATTTTACAAAACTGAGATGTGTACATCATATGAAAGCTCAATAAATAAGCTTTATATTGATGTATTGTTTGTTAGGATAGGACAATATTTGTCCGAGATACATCTATTTGAAAATCTGGAATCTGAGGGTGCAAAAAAATCAAAATACTGAGAAAACCGCCTTTAAAGTTGTCCAAATTAGGTTCTTAACAATGCACATTACTAATCAAAAACTACATTTTTATATATTTACAGAAGGAATTTTACAAAAAATCTTCATGGAACATGATCTTTACTTACTTTCCTAATGATTTTTGGCATAAAAGAAAAATCAATCATTTTGACCCATGCAATGTATTTTTGGCTATTGCTACAAATATACCCCAGCGACTTAAGACTGGTTTTGTGGTCCAGGGTCACAAATCAGAATTGTGAGATATAAACTGGCAATTCTGAGATTCTTTTTCCCCCTCAGAATCGGACTTTATAACTCTCAATCACCCAGAAATGTGAGAAAAAAAAAGTCAGAACTGCGAGTTTATATGCCGCTATTGTGACTATAAATTACTGTTGTGAGTTTATATGTCACAATTCGGAGGACAAAATAGTCAGAACTGTGTTTATATCTCGTAATTCTGACGTAATTTCTCAGTTTATCTTCCAATTCTGAAAAAATAAGACTAAGATAAATTGTAAGATATTATAAGATAAAAACTTGCAATTACCTTTTTACATTTTTTATTCCATGGGTGAAAATGGGCTTCTATACTTTTCAGTTTCTGTGTGTATCTGATGATAGTTTTTATCAAATGAAATAATGACATTTGTGAAGTGACTCTCAGGGCAGTTCTGGAGGCGCATGTCCGTTGAGACATGTAGAACATGCAGATATTTCACATATAAATAACAGTTTTTTTGCACTTTAATATTCACAGTCGTGACATTCTGCATTCCACAGTAACTTCCATTTTTATGACTACAGTCTCCGATTCTGGGCCCTGCATTGAGAGCATTTTGAGTGCCTTTCACACTCAGACTAGAGAAACGCTGTGAAGAGTTATCTGCTGAAAGAGATCAGAGATCGACTCACCCACATATACAGTATCTGACAAAAAAACGGATCTGCTTGCAACTACCTGTGACTGCACCCACAAGACCTTTAGAAGTACTGGTCACCCACCCACACCTTTCATCTAACTGCACTGCTCTCATTCTGTTCAATCTCTTCAGTGTCCAGTTTCCCCAGAGACCGATGCTGCACTCGGTCCATTTGATCTGTCCTTTATGGCAGGCGACTGCAAATCCTGTCAAGCAAGGTTTACTACCGTAGTCCTGCACCAGCAGTTTTGTGGTCTCCATCTGCCAGAGCATCTCTGCATTAGACTGTCTTAGCTCGTTCCCCCGCTCATTTTTTATAGAAATTGCAGCTTGCCGCATATAAAACACTGACTTTCACATTAAATTGACATGTTTATTGCTAGGTACCTTTTGTAGCTATTTCCTTACCATTACAGTAACATAATGCACGGAAAGTAAGTAAATCGGGACAGTCTGCTTCCGCTGTTGGCCATGCATTCAAGTATGTTTCTTGCCTAAGTGTAAATGGCACTGTAACATCCTCTCCTTCCCTTTCAGAGCAGGATCTAGCTTTTAGTCAGGACCCAGGAGACACTGAACAGACATGGATACCTACAGTAACAGCTAGCCCATACACATCTCAATGGAAAAATAACCAAGAGGTCAATGGATAGACTTATATATCTTACTAATCTGTAAAGAGAAAGCAGGAAGGAAATGGGTGCTTGTTGGAAATATGCAATGCTTGAAGGGATAGTTCACCTAAAAATGAAAACTGAATTCATCCTTACTAACTTTCTGTACCATGAAACGTTTCAGTTATGTTGCTGTCTATGCAGGGTCAGAAAGCTCTCAGATATACTCTTAAAAAAATGTGCTTTAAGGTTCTTCACAGCGATACCATAAAAGAACCATTTTTGGTTCCACAAAGAACCATTCAGTCAAAGGTTTTTTTAAAGAACCACCTCTTTCTTACCGTTTTATAATCTGAAGAACCTTCTTTCGCCGCAAAGAACCTTTTGTGAAATGGAAAGGTTCTTCAGATGTTAAAAGTTCTTTAAGGAACCATTTACACAAAAAAGGTTCTTTTATGGCATCGTGAAGCACCTTTATTTTTAAAAGTGTATCATTAAAAATATCTTAATTTGTGTTTTAAGGATGAATCAATGTCTTACAGGTTTGGAACATGAGGGTGAGTAATTACTGACAGAATTGTCAGTTTTTTTGGGTGGACTATTCCTTTAAAAGGATATTTAAATGGCAGTCAATGGACAACAAAATGATTTGGTAACCGATATTCTTCAACATATGTTTGTTTGTATTGTCATTTCATTGAGTTACATGAAACCCTTGTGTATATAACTGAGAATTAGTTTGAATTAGAGAAAAAGGATTTTATAATGTCAAGGTGAGAAAATGTAAAGACATTTAAGTGTTTCAATCTAAAATTAAAAGCCGAATTAACTGAATATTAAATCATTCACCTGGTGCACATTGTGATTTATTGTAGGCAACCTACTCAGAGAGGAAATTTGACATGTAAAATTACAAACCGCCATCAGATTTACCAACCCCACATGATGACTATGGAGATGCAAATCTGAAACCAACGCTTACACAATATAAGACCATAAAAACTCTTAAACGTCTCTAAAAAAAAATCAAATACCATGACCCTGGTATTTGGAATGAACGTTGCCAAATCCAACTAGCTCTTCCACTGAAGCATTATAGCAGCCAAGGAGCTTTAACGCTGCTTCCCATCTAAAGAAATAAGTAGATTTCACCACCTCTTGCCATTTAGAGCTGAGGTCATAAGTTTACATCAGCAAAATGTTGATTATTTTACCAAAATACCAAGGGATCATGCAAAATGCATATTATTTTTTAATTAGTACTGACCTGAATAAGATATTTCACATAAAAGATGTTTACATACAGTCCACAAGAGAAAATAATAGTTGAATTTATAAAAATGAATTTATCAAAAGTTTACATATGCTTGATACTTAATACTGTGTTGTTGTATTAAGAACCAAGTGTATGTAAACTTTTGAACAGGGACATTTTTTATAAATTCAACTATTATATTCTCTTGTGGACTATATGTAAACATATTTAATGTGAAGTATCTTATTCAGGTCAGTACTAAATAAAAAAAAAATAACATGCATTTTGTATGATCCCTCTTATTTTGGTCAAATAATTACACTTTTGCAGATTCTGTGAGGTGTATGTAAACTTATGACCTCAACTGTACATTATGAGGCAATGACCTGAAAGAGAAAACTGACAGCAAATATAAAATATTGCATGCTAGTATTGCTATACTGCCTCTTGTGGCAACTCTGCAAGTGCATTTAATACAACAATAGAAAATTGAGCAGAAGCATCTAGAAGTGTCTGCATTTATGGCTATGATTCAATAAAACTTAGAGACGGCTGCATAATGCTATGCTTCCCACAGCAGGGGCTGAAAACTCAAACACAAGAGACAAAGAACAATGCATAAAGCTAAAACAAGAAAGTCCTAGGAGAAAACATGTTACAGTCCTACACAGCACAGAGACTTAAAGGGTGATTCATCTTCAAACTGGACAGATACCTGAAGCATACAGCAAAACACAGACTTAAAACTTGATGTCCTGGAGAGATCCAGTCATTCCAATTAAGCATCTGTGAATTGACTTAAACATTGCAGTTTGCAAACAGTTCCTGCTTAACTTAATGAAGTCGAGGCATCAGTTTCTTGTCGATAAACACAGTAATTGCTGTCGAAGGTGACCCAGATAGAATTAAGTCTAGAAAGAGAGTCAAATACTAATACATTCAAATACATGCTTTATGAGTCATTTAAAACAATGTGGAAAAATTCATAAACTTTGTAAAAAAAAAAAAAAAAAAAAAAAGAAAGAAAAAGCTTTTGAATTGTCTATGCACAAGAAAGGAGTAAGTAGGAGAGCTAAACAAAGAGAAAAGCGCCTACAAAGTGTGGCCTGCATAAGATGAGTTGTGTACATCTTGCAAATTTAATTCCCGAAAATTATAGGGGAAGATAACAAGCGGGTGCGCATTAAAAATGCATCTCTTAACTCTGGGACGAAGCTACTTGTGGAACGAATCTTCTGATGGATGGCACTATTTACACCATTTACTATCTCTGCATCTGCTGAATCAAAAATGAGTATGCAGCACAAGAGGAAAAATGATCAGACGTGCCCACATACATTAATGGCCTTACAGCACCACACTATGCATCCCATGCATCTTCTCACTGTCATTTCCTGTGGCTTCTCTTCTATTGTATTACATTTAAAGCAAGAAGCTCATTCAAAAGAAAAGAAAAACAAAACACTACATTGATGCAATCTGGGCCTCTTAAAGCAACCTAGGTTTGAGTGACTTGCCAATCTGACTTGGGTGAACAACACCAGCAACCTTCTGGTTACCCTGAGCTTTACCCCACGTTTGTTTTTGTCTATATGTATTCTTGTGAGACACTCCAGAGTATCTTTTTGTAAACCCTGTAACCTTGGAACTGAAAAGATTTTGGTGTTCAGAATAATAAACAGCAGACAGAAGTCAGCACAGCTCCCATTCAGAACATTTTCTTTCAAGCCACGCTGCTCATTTAAAGAGTTCAAGCAAGTCAATTCGTTCAGGACCTCAAATCCAGCTTTAACAAAGGTGATTCTGGTGCAATAACTCTTTTGACCTACACTGACACTTTGTGACTTGGAAACTCCTGCTGTTGAGTGTTATATAAAAAACTATTCTGTAACCTGCATGTGAGGGGCAATCACCTCCCAATTTCTCCTGCATCAATATTGGAGCACCGCAGGGTTGCCAGCTCTCTTTCCTCCTACACTTTTGATCAAAATGAAAGCATGTAGAACTACAAAAAAGTCAGTCCATTTGCAGTAGAAAGACAGTCTGCATTCTCCTAAAATGGAACGACTCAAACTCACCTCAAAGCTATGGAATTAGTAATCGACCCTCCCAATCCACTTAACCATTATTCCACTGCTGAATTTCCTGCCCAGTGGCAAAGCAAATTTTGATTTCAGCTGAGATGCAAGCTTGCAGTGTGATCTGAATGCAATGAAAGGGAAAGAATACGTCCTGTAAAATAATATAGTTTAAGTCAAAAGTTTTCATACACCTTGCAGAATCTGCAAAATGTTAATTATTTTACCAAAATGCATGTTATTTTTTTATTTAGTACTGACCTGATTAAGATATTTCACCTAAAAGATGTTTACATATAGTCCACAAGAGAAATTAGTTGAATTTATAAAAATGAAAGTGTTCAAAAGTTTACATACAATTGATTCTTAATACTGTCTTAATATGAATGGCTTCATGAGTCCCTTGTTGGTCCTGAACAGTTAAACTGCCCACTCTTCTTTAGAAAAGTCCTTCAGGTCCCACAGATTCTTTGGTTTTTAGCATTTTTGTGTGTTTGAACCCTTTGCAACAATGACTGCAGTTGTCCTCAGATCCATCTTTTTACACTGAGGACTCATAAGCAACTATTATAGAAGGTTCAAATGCTCACTGATGCTCCAGAAAGAAAAACAATGCATTAAGAGCCGGGGGTGTAAACTTTTGAACGGAATGAGGATGTGTACATTTTTCTTATTTTGCCTAAATATCTTTTTTTTTTCATTTAGCACAGCCCTTCAGAAGCTACAGAAGATACTTGCATGTTCCCCAGAATACAAAATAAGTTAAATTTACCCTGATCTTTAAATTCAAAAAGTTTTCACCCCCCTCTCTTAATGCATAGTTTTTCCTTCTGAAGCATCAGTGAGTGTTTGAACCTTCTGTAATAGTTACATATGAGTCCCTCAGTTGTCCTCAGTGTGAAAAGATGGATCTCAAAATCATACAGTCACTGGTTCAAATACACAAAAATGCTGAAAAACCAAATAATTTGTGGGACCTGAAGGACTTTTATGAAGAACAGCTGGCAGTTTAACTGTTCAGGACACACAAGGGACTCATGAACAGCTAAAAACTAAAAAAAAAACACAGTGGATCATTCAGGTAACAACACAGTATTAAGAATCAAGTGTATGTAAAAAATTTCCTGATAAATTACTCACCCCATGTCATCCAAGATGTTTATGTCTTTCTTCAGTTAAAGTTTTGAGGAAAACATTCCAGGATTAGTGGACTTCAATGGGAGCCAATGGGTTGAAGGTCCAAATTACAGTTTCAATGCAGCCTTAAGGGACTCTACAAGATCCCAGCCAAGGAATAAGAGTCTCATCTAGTGAAACAACGAGACAATGAAAAACATTCAAATTGACATAGTTTTTAACCACAAATGCTTGTCTTGCACTAGCTCCCATTGGAAAGGTCATATGTTGCGTAGGCAGAAATTCTGACCCCGTGTTTACAAAAGGAACATTCAGAGAACGTCAAGCGCCCTTTACAAAAAAAGATAAAACAATGATGTGTAGAAAATTAAAAAGAGTTTTTCGCCCTACCCTACCTTTTTGAACAGTGTACAGACAAAGAACTAACCACACATGACCTTTCCAACGTAATTATGTAATGTGTGAAGTCACGGACGCACATCGCAGAGCTAGTGCGAGATTTGTGGTTAAAAAGTATATCAATTTTACTTTTTTTTTAAAATTACTAATCGTGTAGAGCCCTTTGAAGCTGCATTGAAACAATTTGGACCTTCCATTGGCTCCCATTGAAGTCCACTATATGGAGAAAAATTCTGGAATGCTGTCCTCAAAAACCTTAATTTATTTTCGACTGAAGAAGTAAAGACATTAACATCTTGGATGACATGGGGGTGAGTAAATTATCAAGAACTTTTTATTCTGGAAGTGAACTAAACCTTTTTTAAAATAGGTTTAAAAACATATAGCATTAATGGAAACTTCTACAAGTGCACCCAATCTGTATCTAGTGTTTCCTATCCCTTCTCTCACTTTGTCACATTGGCCTCATCATGCTGGTTTTGGCTGTTATCTTTCCACTCAAGAGGAAACCTGTGGCACATTGTCCAGATTGTGCTGTGGATTGTTCACCTTCCCCTGCCTTATATTAAGAACCCAGGCCAAAGAACAGTAGATGAGATCATTGCTAACCCTGCATCACCACCTGTCCTAGGAACTCCCCTTCTGGCAAATCATAGAGCCAAAATGCAAAACTGCAACACAACACCAAAACCGCTCATGCTCTGCACCTGCACTGACACCATCTGGCCCTCTGTAATACTCTGTCCAACATAGCATGAACAGGACATGCAGGGTGTTAGCTAGTCTGTCATTGATGGGTGTGTGGAGACTATGATCGGTCAAGAGGAAAATGAAACTAGCTTTGGTTTGAACTGCAGCACTAGGTGAATGTTCAAAGACTCACAGATGTGAAAGTGATGCAGAGCTGTACAATGGCTTTAAATATTTTCTCACTCTGTGTGCTTGAGTACAGACAGGACTTTTTAATCTAGCATATATAGATAATGTGCTCAACTTTGTGGCTCAGAAACGAGGCTGTTCATTATCTCCTAATGCATGTCATCAAGTGAATACACCTGGCATATAAAAGATTTTGATTGCTGTAGAGGTAAGTACAATGCCAGGTCAAGCGAGTACTTTTAGAAGGTTTCCATCAAATCAAATTGATTATGTTTTATTATGTTTTTTGTAGCAAACACAAATCTACTCTTTGCTTGATGGATTGGCTTGAGACTTTTAGCCAAATTAAAAAAGGTTGAGTTCATGACATCATACTAAATCGTTTATTCTCCTCTACATTTTTCAGTTCAGGCCGATTTAAACATGCATTAGTGTATAATTGTCTTGGCAGAACAGGGCCATTTTTTTCTGTAGTCCAATAACAGCTATTTGGAGATTAGTCCTGAATTTTGGCTCATCTCAATGGTCAATCCTACAACTATAACAAGTTCATTAGATCTTTTCTCATTGTGTATTTATATTAACATTAAATTTTTTAGTGCCAGTGTTTTAAACAGCATGCTGACAGTGTGCTGTATTTTGGTTGTTGGACAATTTGCACAATGAAATTGTTGTATCACATCTTGCACTGTTTTTATGAGCTTCTCACCAAAAGCGTTATATTTTTAAAGCAGAAACTTTTAAAAACACAACTGAAATCCCTGTTTATGAGCACAAGAACAAATCTTATGTAAATGCGTATCAGGTAAACTCAAAACCCAACCTAATTTTTCAGAGATTTAGTAATGCCCTGTTGAAAAAAACAACATATGCTGGATAGGTATGTTTTGAAGCATGACAGCTGGTTTCAGATGGTCTTTAGTTGGTCATGAGCTGGTTTAAGCTGGTCCTGCCTCAGGACCAGTTCAGGACCAGCTTAAAACCAGTTCAGGACTAGCTTAAACCAGCTCTGGACCAACTAAGGACCAGCTACAATCGCCTGCCATGCTTTAAAACATACCTAACCAACAGCTGTTTTTTTTAACAGGGTGGGTAGTTCACCCATAATGTAAATTGTCATTATTTACTTTCCCTCATGTCATTTCAAACCTGTTTGACTTTCTTCCCAAAGGAAGATATTTTAGATGTTTCTTTTTTATATACAGTTAAAGTCAATGGGGTCCAAAGACTAAGCTGTTTATCTTACTTTGTTTTTCACAAAAGAGAGAAAGAAAAGTCACTTTTGAAAATGTGTAGTTCTATCCTTAAAGGGTTAGTTCACCCAAAAATGAAAATTCTGTCAATAATTATTCACCCTCGTGTCGTTCCAAATGTGTAGGACTTTTGTTCGTCTTCAAAACACAAATTAAGATATTTTAGATGAAATCTGAGAGCTTCAGAAAGGTACACAGAACATCGACAAAATAGTCTATGTGACATCAGTGGATAAACTGTAATTTTATGAAGCTATGAGAATACTTTTTGTTGGGCAAGAAAACTAAAATAACAACTTTATTCAACAATTCTTTTTTTAAATTACCACGACATGTGACGCATAGCTTCATAGACTTACAGTTGAACCACTGGACCACATGGACTATTTTGTTGATGTTCTTGGTACCTTTCTGGACCTTGAACATGGTAGGACCATTACTGTCTATGCAGGGTCAGAGAGTTCTCAGATTTCATCAAAAATATCTTAATTTGTATTCGGAAGATGAACAAAGGTCTTACAGGTTTGAAACAACATAAGCATGATTAATAACAGAATTTAAATTTTTGGGTGAACTAACCCTTTACTATGCTCAGTGATACAGCTTCAATTTTACAGGACACTGCAAATAAGTGTGTGTGTCACCAGCACTTGGTGAGTGAGAGTTTGCAGGATGCTCATGGCATACAAACACCTTCAATTCTGAGTCCTTGCTGCTGTAGTTCAAACAAAGCAAAATTTACACCTGCAGCCCCGGGGAGGAGAAAAGGAGAAAGAGCATAAGACAGCATGGGGGAAGGAGTGGTAAACAAGAGTAAAGGTGAGAAAAGGCAGAGAAAAGATAAGAGGGCAGAGAGAAAAGGAGCCCAAAAGAAGAAAAGCAAAGGTAGGAATGAATATTTAAGAAAGCAGGGCTTGAGTGAATCTACTGTAGGACAAGAGGGGAAAAAAAGTAAAAGATCCATAGGAAGGAGTGAAGCATATCCCAAAGATGCTTGGATTCTCTTGACTACAGTAGCTGATGCTTTAACCTTTTACACAATATAAGCAGTTGAAAAAAGAATAGTTAAATTTTTTTTTTTAATATACAATATATAATTAATTGTTACAAAACTACAGAAGGTACACCCATGTGAAACAATAATACCATTCTAGTAGCACTGCTTCTGACTTATCTAGCTGCTGCAAAGATAACGGATATCAGGGCATATGAATCCAGATAAAAGTCATCTTATCACCTCACCAGAATGCATTTATCTAAATAATAAATACAAAGGTGCTGCTTGGGATTATGAGAAAGCAGCCTGCTCTCAAACACACAAGATAGTTAACCTCGATTGGGATCGATTCCCAAGGCTGTCAGTTTAAACGAGTTTAGATGGTACTCCATAAATGTTTCCTATCTCTTATCTACCCATACAGTATGACACTTGAAATAACAAATGCAGTTTAGGAATCAGACAGACATACAGAGGCAACAAAAGTACACTGGGATGCATAAATTAGGCTAGATCTTACTATAGAACTAACTTTGATTTACTTTGACAGTGACTTTTGATTAATCGAGATACATTTGTAAACTGTGTTTTCGCTTTAAAAAGCGGTCCACACAAGCATCTCCAAGCGGTTTTTCAAGTTTCTCATCCACACGGAAATGTGGATTAAATTCTCTCATGTAAAACCTCATAAAGGCTCACTTAGATAATAAAGATGGAACAGACATACAGTGCCTTGCAAAAGTTTTTATACCCCTTCATTTTCCCTCCTACATTTCTTATGTTGCTGCCTCATGTTAAACTGCTTTAAATTACTTTACAGAGCTTGAGAGGTGAAGAGGTGGGGCAAAGAATGGCAGATAATTGCCAAATGTTGAAGTGCAAATCTTGTTGCATCATACCCAAAATGACTTGAAGCTAAAAAGGTGCTTCAGCCAAGTTAAGGGTATGAATACTTATGCAATGTACTTATTTCAGTTTTTTTTTTAAATAAATGTATGAAGTTGAGACAATTCTGTTTTTGCTTTGTCATTATGGTGCAGGAAATGTAGAATGATGTGGAGAAAAAAGTAATTTAAACCATTTTAACATAAGGCAGCAACATAACCAAACGTGAAAAAAATGAAGGGGTATGAATATTTTCCCAAGGCACTGTAATACGATTTCATTCAATTATTCTGGCAGGATCATTTTATTTACGAAACTTACTCTCAAATGGCACAATACCGGTATAACCATAGATATCTATTTGTACAATATGTTAAACATGCGTCAACATTTTCAAAAGCTTTAATTTTTACAGTCTAAACTACAACGAGAAAACTGCATTTTTAAATATATCCTTTTTGAAGAGCGTTTTCAAAAAGCTAATTTCTCCTTTACAAAAACGCCATCTCAGTATAGACAGAAGGCCAAATCAGAGAGAAAAAGATGTGTTTTCAAGGCCTTGGTGTATGGATGAAGTCAGTTCCCAAAGGTGTTGTTCATCACATTAAATATGGGCATGTTCCACTTACATTTGACCACTAGAAAATGATTTAATATCTTTGTGTACCTAAAGTGTTTAAATACATTTAGAAAAGTGTACATGTGAAACTTTTCTTTAAAATAAATGCCACTTGGTTTGATATTTTGTCATCTAATGTAATACCATTCATCTATATTTATGAGCTGCTCAAGTGTCCAGATATTTTCTGAGGACACTGTACTTTCATATAGATTCCTTTAAAGCTAAAACGCTTGCTGCATAAGCTACACATAAGCTACAGGGTCTGTTTAGGTCACATTGATGTCAAGCGTTGAGATAAGCCAGTGGGTTGTTGAATTTATTCACTGTTTTTCTCTATCAGCTCATTGCAAGTTTGCTCACAGTGCTTCTCACTTCTGTTTGTGTTTCCTGTTTACTAGAGATTTGCTGGCTTGTCTTTCCGCATCTGATATTGAGCTCTAAGCTAAAACCGTGTTGTATATAATTTATAGGGGCATAAAACTTCACAGAAAAGTTTTATGCTTGTAAACATACAAAAATGCGAAACATCAATCTGTGCATCTTCACATTCGAGTACACACAAAGAATTGAAAGTGCTGCGAGAGATAGAGGAGGTCATCTTGTTATCACTCAATGTACACATGCACACACACACACGTATCTGTGCACACACACACATTTATGAGCAGAGATGAATGACTCCATGCTCAGGCCATTCCTTTTCTACCGTGCGGCTGACATTGACAAACGGCCCGGCAGTGTGAATTAAATATGACAGTCCTGCTGCTTCCAGCGGGACTCTGCCTGTTGGACGCTACATGCTGGCGTAACTGCCTAGCCATCGCCAGAGTCTTATCTTGACATATACACATGCACATCCAATCGCACACACACAGTGTTCCGATACAAACATGTGGAGTGAAACTCCAGGCAAATGAAGCTACAGCCAGCGGTCTACCACTTCCACTTTGGGCAGTGTGAGGTGCCCGCCTAAGGGCGATTAAAATGCATAGTCATTTAACAGCAAAAAGGTCTAGTCTTCTCAAGCAGACCCCCCTGTGTGCCTGCTGACATTCCAGAGGTCTCTATGGAGCTGGTTCATTATTCTCTGTGTGTGTTTGCTGACATTGTGGAGGCATTTCTGGTCCAGTTCATTACTCTCTGGGTATTTACTGACATTGGGGAGCCCTGCTGAGGTGCATTCATTATTTCTCACTAGGAACAGCACACACAGGTCTGCTTGAAGACCGGAAACACACCTCCAGTGACATGCTCACATTCTACCTGAAGAGAAGGGGGTCTACACTAACAGCTTAACATGTGTTTGTATGAACTCAAAGTTAAAAATGAAGAGAATAACATACATTAAAGAGAGAATCGTTACACATGGATTTACATACAAATCAGTAGATTTTTAGTGTGTTGGCTCGACATTAAAGGATCTATGCATTTGAGAGCACAAAATTGATTCAGATCTCTTCAAAAGACTCAAAGGATTAGTTCACTTCCAGAACAAAAATTTACAGATCATTTACTCACCCCCTTGTCATCCAAGGTGTCAATTGTAAAGAAATAGTGTTTTTTGAAGAAAACATTTCTAGGAATTTTCTCCATTTAGTGGACTTCTATGGTGCCTATACTTCAAATTCGTCCTACACCAATGCTTTATCTTTTTTTTGTAAAGGGCGTTTGACCTTCTTTGCACGTTCACTTTGTAAACAAGGAGTCAGTATTTCTGCAGTGATGTAAGATGATTTTAAAGTTGGAGGAACTTCACAGAATACACATGCGCATCGCAAAGCTAGACAAGATGAGCACTTGTGGTTAAAAACTGTCTAAATTGTAAATATTTTTAAAAAAATAACATTGTTTCGCTAGATAATACCCTTCTTCCTTAGCTGGGATCATTTAGAGCCCTTTGAAGCTGCATTTGAACTGCATTTTGGAAATTCAAACTCACGGGCACCATAGAAGTCCACTGTAAGGAGAAAATTCGTCAAATGTTTTCCTCAAAAAACTATTTCTTTACGACTGAAGAAAGAAAGACATGAAATTCTTGGCTGACAAAGGGGTGAGTAAATTATCAGTAAATTTTTGTTCTGGATGTGAACAAATCCTTTAAACTGCATTTTATGATGCCTTTATGACCTTATGATCTTGTAAGTTTTGGTTACCTGGACTTTCAATGGAGAGACAAAAACCTCCCAAGTTTTATTGAAAATATCTTAGATTGTTTTTTGAAGCTTAACCAAAGTTTCATGGGTTTGGAAGAACATGAGGATGATGTTCCGTGGCCTAATGGTTAGAGAGTTATTTGCGTAAACCTTTGGGTTACAAGTCCGAGTCTCAGGTCCGGCAGGGATTGTAGGTGGGGGGAGTGAATAACCAGCACTCTCTTCACCCTCAATACCATGACTGAGGTGAGTCTCTTGAGCAAGGCACCGTACCCCCAACTGGTCCCCGGGCGCCGCAGCAATGGCTGCCCACTGCTCCGGGTGTGTGTTCACGGTGTGTGTGTGTTTACTACTGTGTGTGTGCACTTGGATGGGTTAAATGCAGAGCACAAATTCCTAGTATGGGTCACCATACTCGGCCTCACTTCACCTCCTTTCCTTTCCTTTCCTTAAAGGGACTCGTATGGCTTAAAATAAGGTAAATTATGTCTCTTACTGAAATATGTAGTAGAAAATCCATTAAAGATTTACATTATTTAAAAATCCACATTTTTTATACATATTTTTGGACTATGGGGGGCACCATTATTTTGATTATGTCAAATGGTTGCACTCTGTAAGCTACTGCCGCTACCTGTTGCTATTTTCACCTCAACACAACTTGAAATACACATCTCGGAAAATAAAAATACTGATACAATGCCACATTGTATGGGTTTTGGTTGTAATTTCCAGTCGAAGGGCAACAAGAGAAGCAATGTTAGTCTTCACAGCTTTCCTAGCATTAAAAGATGAGAAAAGCATGGTATTTAATGGTTTGTGGACAATTAAAACTTCATAAAGATCTGCGTCTTTGTTCTCTTCACTTTAGCTGATGCCTTTGAGGCTTTTAGTACACCACAGCTGCTGAAAGAGCTTGTAAGTGGGAGAGACAAGAAATGCTAGATGCCATCCTGGCAGGATGTAAACACACGGATGCTTGTCATGACGTCGCAGCCACTGAAGGTTTTCAATCAACATCTGGAGGCGTTTAGACTCCTTTTGAGGAAAAAAAATTATGGAACGGCATTTGGTAAAACTCTATGCTTATATCCACATCCTGTAAGCACTTTCAGTAGTTGTGGTCATCGTATCAGTGTTTTGTTTTCTGAATTGTGATGCAGTAAAAATAGCAAAAGGGAGAGCAAGAAGCTCACAGAGTGCAACCATTTCATGCCGTCAAAATAATGGCATTACCCATAGTTCAAAATATGTAGAAAACTATGTGGATTTTTTTAAATAACGCAAATCTTTAATGGTTTTTCTACTACATATTTCAGTTAGAGACATCATTTGTTATATTAAGCCATACAAGGTATTAAAATCCCTTTAATTACCCTCATATTGTTCCCTGTTGTTTGACTTTCATTCTTTGGTAGAACAGAAAAGAAGATACATTAAAAAAAGTCATATCGGTTAAGAACGACACAACAACATGGTGAACCATCCCATTGATCAGGCTGAGACATTTTGTATGCACTCACCCTATTCTCCTCCTCTCTGAGGTCTGGCATGGTGCTAATGCACAGGCTGATCACTGTCACCGCCACCATCAACACAGACAAACAGGCGAACACCTTTCCCGGCAAGCCCGATTGAGGGTTCTCCACCATGTCCCTCAATTGGTTCATGAACTTTCTGTAACGCGTCTCCACGGCAGGAGGGCGCAGCTGCAAACTGCGTTGACGACGCTCCTCCTCTCTCCTCTCAAGCTCAGTGACTTCCTCAATGCGAGTGTACATCTTGCGCTTGCAGCATCGTTCCATGTAGGCCATCTCTACGCCCCAATAGTTGAGCTCCTCATGCAGTGAGAGCGCACACATCTCCCGTAACAAACGCAGCTTTCCTGCTGCTAGGAAGTTGAGGATTACACGGAACGCACTGGGGCTACGGTCAAAGAAGAATTCATGCCGTGCCTCATCGTAATCGTCACAAACACGAGCGATCTCCTCAGGACTGCTGCAGGGTTTTAGACGTCCTAAACGAGTCAGAGGGAACTGCTCCAACGTACTCCAAGGGAAGGTGTAACGGTTGCCACCCACGTTGATGAGGGCTTGCAGGCCATGGTCCACTGAAAGCAGATCTTCTGTTCGTCGAATGAACTGAGCGCGCTGATAATAAACTCCCTTGATGGTCTCGGTTTCCGGGATCTCGGTAAAGATGTGGTCCAAGCTGCTGTCATCACTGACCGAGAGGTTGCTGAAGTCATGATTGGCGTTGCTGATGATTGGCATGATGGCATTGAAGAGGAAAGTTAATCAAATGGGTTGGGCGAAGCTCAGGTCGTCTCAGCGTTAGCCTGATACCTGGGTTTTGGGCATTGAGGTGTTTATTCGAAGGTGGATCCCATAGGATCTCATGAAGAGTTCAGTGAGGACCCAAGCAGCCCACATCATTTGCACCCTGTTGGAGACAAAAAGACAAGGATATTAAACAGATGTGAATTCATAAAACTACAAAGTTTGCAAGAGTACTTTAACTTATTGTATAATATGCTCTTCAGATTTCAATAACGAAGGACACTGTCGTTTGACACAGACTCTGGAGGCTGGGTGTATTAGCAGAGACTTCCAGACATCCCACAACTTCTAATAGAGATTGAATAATTTGCTGTTGTCAAGGTGTTCCATTATGCTAGGGTGGGAGCTGGAGTGATAAACTATTTATTAATAGAAGCATATTCCCGTTGGGAGCGAGGCTTGCTTTACTGTGTGGAAAGTTAATTGAGGGAAGGGTGTTGAGCAGCCCAGTGGCAGAGACTCTATCAAGAACATTCTCTCCAGAACAGGCTGATGAGCAGAAAGTGAGGGGAGCAAGATTCTTCATAATCACACATAAGCAGGTGTTAAAATAGGGTGGAAATTAGGAAGGATGTGAACCAAGCAGACAATGCATGATAATTGCAAAAGTGTCTAAACAATGGTGAAATAATGGGCATACTTTTACAACAACAGACAGGATGCTAGGGTCAGGGGCTACTTCTGTTGCCTTTAAAATGCTTATTCACTGCACGTCTGAGTGATTTATCGACGTTAGTACATTTGAAAGATCTTTATACTGTAACTTTAATTCAGAGTGAGTTCTATAAAAATATTTCCACAATGTTCATTTCTGCCATCTGGTTGCCAAGAGCATTTTCCTTCACTGACAACCATTCAAAATGTTTATTCCGATAAAACTTTTTGCAACCAGCTTTTAAATTCCAAATAATTCAGTATATTATTGGATTCTCTGACTCATTTTGTTGAGTCAGAAACCCTTTAGAATCAGTCAGGGCAGTTGCTGAATTAATCTAACTCACTTATTGAATATCAATTAGTTACATGCTGGGTTATTTATTTTTTTTAACCCAAATGCTGGGTTCAGACTGCTGGGTAATTTTATTGGGTTGTTTTTAATATTTTTACTCAGCATTTTATTTTATTGCTGGGGTTTCCTTAACTAAGCTGCTGGGTAGTTTTTAATGGGTTTTAAAATATTGGGTTATTTTTTTCTACTCAACCGCTGCGTTGAGCCCATCTCAGACGAAACAACCCAGCTGCTGAGTTACAGTCAGAGCGGTCAGTCTGTCTGGGTGTGATTTTTAATTTCCAGCCCATTTTAAGCCAGCAATATAATACCTTTTAAACAACAGTTGAAATAAAACAACCAGCATGTTGGGTAAAAACTGTTCTGTCCAATATTTACCCAGCACTGGGTTGCCAAATAACCCAAGCAGGGTTGTTTTTAACTCTGCATTTTTTAGAGTGTAGGAACAATTTTAAAGGATTGTATTTATAATGCTACTAAAAAGACTTTTAAAAGTCTATGTAACATTTTACAAGAACTGAATTAAATTTGTCTCTGACTTCTATACACTAATCTAATCATGTTCTTTTGAAATCTGAAACGATCTCATCACTTGTCAACACAACCCCGAGGGCAGCACAAAACTCCTGTTTGTCACATCCAAATATTTCTTCCTCAAAACTACCAAAAGAATCGTTCGTCGATCCGTTAAGGAATCGGAATCGTTTAAGAAGAATCAGAATCGACAAAATGAATCATTACGTTTATCCCTATCCCATCACTGTGATGTTTCACACATATGTAGATTACTTAAACATTTATTAAAAACGGCTGGCTCATTTACAAATCACAATATAAAAATGTAAAATATAAGGAACAAGTTTAAATAGGCTTTTACTGAATTTAACTAATAGGTTCGAAAAACATACAATAGATAAAAAGGTTCAAATAGGCTAACATTACTCATGCATTTATTAGACTGTACAGTGAATTCACGAAAGAACAAACATCAAATAAAGCTAAGTGTAATTAAAAAGCTCATTTGACAGTCTAAAAGTTATCAAACACGCAATAAACACAACAATACATACGTTATTGGTTGTATAAGTTTATCAAATGAAATCTACAAGAGCGTCAAAGTAGAAACTCCCAACTCACCCCTCGACACGACTCCGGTCCTCACTTTCTTCATTAGAGACATTTTCTTTCCACAATGCTCCATAACCGGTTAAACGAACTCACTGTAGTAGCCTATTTACTGAACGGCTCCTGCTGGAATGCTGAAGTCAGTAGCGGCAAAATGATCAGAGCGCGAATATTCTTCGCTGACACATCACCACTGTCCCGCGGACTCAGAGTCACTATCACTGCATAGACCCGAGCGAATGTGTGTGAGTGAACGCCTTGAGAGAGGCGCTGTAAGTTTAAAGCGAAGTCTAAATCATCGCAGGGATGTGCTGGATGCAAACCCTGGTCACGTACAGTTCGCACTCCGACAATAAACCTTTTAAACAGCAGATTATTTGATTACCTGGTCCTGTTTTAAACGAGTTTGAGATGCGCACGTCATTGTGCGTCAACGCGACTGAGGCGTGATGAATTATTACACTCGCAGTGGACACTTGAATTTCCATTTGAATGTTTTCAAGCTATTTCTGAGTTTATTAACAGAATATGAAAAACATAAGGTCTGTATTCCCTCATAAGAACGTCTCATGAGGTTACAACCGCAATATTAGTTCCATTACGACAAATCATAAATCGACAGGTAAGAATCTGTGTTTGCTGCACACACTGTAGAAATCATAATGCCATATTTATGGATTGTGCACAGTGCAAACACCTTGGGACAGCCCAATTAGTTTGATTCAGTATTTGCATACATGCTGCTCACCTAGCAGCACTATTATGGAGTCTAAAGCTTACAAACAGACGCATACAAAGTGTGCATACTGTACTCATTAGGTTGCACATGCCTAGGGAAATGCTAAAATAACTAAGCAGTTTGCACAGGTCCTGGTGGCATATGAATGGAAAGTGAGACAGCTGGCATTGTGCACTCACACTCTCCATCACTGGATGCCAAGGGTCTGCACACATAAAACCCATGAATGATTGCACAAATATGCACTGCCACCCCCCTCCTCATTGGCTCGTTTTATTTGTATCATTTCAATTATGCACATTCATGTATTTGCACACATAATAAAGCCTTACTGAGTTTTAGTGCATATTAATACTCTGTGCACTGGAAAAAAAAATAGGATTTTAACTCAGAAAAAAAAAAAAACATTGAATTAAGCACAGAATTTTGAAGTAGAAAGATTATACTGTATGACATTTTGAAATAGTTTTTTCATGTAAAACAAAATATTTAATAATATTTTAATTCATTGTATTTTGATGTACTTAGTTGAATGATAATAGCAACATTTATTGTTTTTAATAGCTTGCTGTATTTTTTTATCATGTTATTTTTTTGCCAAATGTAAAAGCACAGATATATAACAGAACATTTTAAGTAATTTTTTTCAAGTGCATAGAATAATTTTTTAGTTCTTGAGCAGATGGAATAAAAAAGGTAATTGCATTTTTTTTCTCTCACAATTCTTACTTATCTCGCAATTGCAAGTTTAATCTCACAAATTCTGAATTTTTTTTTCTCCGAAATGTGTGATACAAACTTGCAACTCTGACTTTTTTCTCTCAGACTTGTGAAATATAAAGTCACAATTGGGTGTTATAAAGTCACAATTCTGAGAAATAAAGTCGCAATTCTCAGAAATAAAGTCGGAATTCTTAGAAATAAAGTCAGAATTGCAAGATATCTCACAATTGTGACTTTATAGAATGCAATTGAGACTTAAGTCAGAATTGCAAGAAATCTTGTTTTAATTCTGACTTTAGTTCTTGCAATTGTGAGTTTATATTATGTAATTGTGACTATATCTTACAATTTGAAATTTATAACTCGCAATTGTAAGTTCATAATCTCGCAATTCTGACTTTATTTCTTGCAGTTGTGAGTTATCTCTCAATTCTGACTTTTTTCTCAGAACTGCGAGTATATATCTCACAACTGTGACTTTATAGCATGCAATTGAGACTTGTTAAGTCAGAATTGCAAGATATAAACTCACAATTGCAAGAAAAAAGAAGTCAGAATTGCAAGCTTTTATCTTGTTTTAATTCTGACTTTAGTTCTTGCAATTGTGAGTTTTTATCTCTCAATTCTGACTTTTTTTCCTCAGAATTGATACAAACTCGCGTTTCTGACTTTTTTCTCAGAATTGTGCTATAAACTCAAAAAAGTCACAATTTTGAGAAATAAAGTCGTAATTCTGAGGAATAAAGACTTTTTTTTATCAGAATTGCATGTTTATATCTTGCAAATGTGACTTTAGAACACGCAATTGAGAGTTGTTAAGTCAGAATTGTGGGATACAAACTCACAACTGTGAAAAAAAAGTCAGAATTGTGAGTTTATATCATGCATTTCTGACAAATCATACCCTAGTGGACTCCCCTTGTCAGAGGACACAGAACAGTGTTCCTGGTTGTCTCTAAAGTGTTGTCCCTTTTCATACACACAAACAGGTGGCCTCATCAAGGATACACTGGTTGAAGCAATGGACCTACAACATTTTAGAGAGAAAGACACAGTTTGAGAATGAGACTGAGGGGAAAAGGACAGGAATCAGTTGGCGGATTAAACTGTAATCCCCAGCGACAGCGAGATGGGGTCAGACTGATGAGAGAATCACGCTGGGGGACAGGACGGGGAACAGCTCCGGCAGCTGATGGGCCGTGGTGTGTCCCACTGACATCAGTTTGATATAGCAAATGTTCCGATCAACCTAATTGTTCCTCAAGCAGATGTGTGATAGCTAGATTACTGCTGATCGGTGACCTGCCAAGAAAAAGAGAAAGCGTGGTGAAGAATGAGCTATAGAGCTGTGAGACTCTCTCAATCCCAATAACAGGTGTTTGATTAATTCCCTTCCAGTCAATATAATCAAAGACGTAATTTTTGTTGTGATATGATGGAACAGGAAATGCTGGTTTGGACATAACCATGCTCTGTCTTGTCATTCGGACAGCAACCCTAATCCAGGATGATTTACATAACATTCAAATTTGTAATCAAATCCCGAAGGCTGCCAAGGGAAGCAGGTTAAATGAGTTTCCCCCTGGGGGACGGCAGATGTCAGTCATCTGGAATTTGGGGCGGTAGTCGCACTGGAGATTTTTGAAGAGAGAGAGATATGCAGTCTGAAGCCTTCCATGGTGTTGCGTATTAAACATTAATGCTGGAGGACGGGATGAGTGGACCTACCCCTTTATGCAGACATCAAACCTCCCTTTGAGCTTAAATTGGAATTTGAGAACAGCCAGGAACGTAGAACTCCCTCAGTCACACCACCTCTCGGCCTGTGTCTAGTGCATGTGTGTGTGCTTGTGAGAGAGCATACTGCAGACCGGATATCCCCATACAGCAGGGCCAAAAATAGCGTGGTCTTCATCATCTGCGCAGGGTGAAGCACATCCGAGCCTTTCCTGTATTGAAAGTGCACTGTCAGCATTTCGAACAAACCTCATGCTCTATAGAATGAAGCCTATCAATTAACTCTCGCATGCAACTCTAGAGCATCCACTTTTTGTCAATAACATCAAACGATATAATTGACAAGGACACATGATATTGCCATACTGTAACTGCAGAACACAGTGAAACTAACAGGGGACTGTCCGTCTCACGGAGGAACTTTCTGTGGTCTCTGCTGTGCGTGCAGTGTGTTATTTCCACATTAATTGAGTCTATTTACATCAGCAGCCCTTACCCTGCTGCTCAGGTTACCTGTAATGACACACCTGGATAAGAACTTGAGAGCTCAACCCGATCATCTCACTTCCCTGATCTCTGATCAGTTTACAGACACTGAGGCTCCATTTCCCGGCCCTTCATGAATCAAATCAGAACATTGGAAAACTTTTCTTTCTATCTGTCTGTCTCTTTCTATAGAATGAAAGATTTCAATGTCTCATCTCCTGTTAAAGTCAACATGAACCTGCTTTTCCAACCCATTTAAAGCCTGCAGTGTGATACATTTCCAAGTGAAACAGGGTGAGGAACAAATATGGCGTGGGATTTGATTTTATCCTTTAGAAATTGAATGAAACTTGGGCACTGAGGACTTCTCCTCTGTTAAAACACCACCAAAACTTACTTTTAAAGAGTTTTTTTAGCCTAAAGGTCATATGACAGTGTTTTAGCCATGTTAAAATACATTAAAAAGTCTAAGATTACGAGATTAAAGTCACAATTGTCACAGTTCTGTCTGTTTTGTCATTGGTTTTTCCCATTTGTCTTCCCTCTGTCATTTTGTGATCAGTTGGTTTAGTCCTCGTTTGTGTATCACCGTCACCTGTGTTTGATTAGATCGTCATCTGTATCACCTGTGTCTTATGATTAGTATGTCTTTAAGAGTCTGTCTTTGAGTTCAGTTCCCTGTCGGTCTTTAACGTAGTGTATGTGTGTGAAAGTGTTCCTGCCTTGTTCCTCATTGGAGAATTCTATTAAATATATTGTTAATTGTTAACCTCGTCTATCGTCTCGTCTCGTCCTGCACACACCCCTAACAGAAAGACCGACCAAAACCGTTCACGGCGTCTTCCCCTGCGTTTCTTTTCCGTTTTTTGTATCAGTGTTTGTTTTATTTTTTTCTTTATGGATAACCCTGCCGTCCTCATCATCCTTCTGAAGCAGGGGAACCGCTCTCTCTAGGACCACACCAGAGACTTTGTGTTTCTCACCCCACTAACTCATTACCCGGACAGCTGCTTGTGTACGTTCTTTCGTCATGGACTCAACAGCACCATCAAGGCGCAGCTGTCCGGGGAGGGTCCTCGAGAGAGCCTCGCCGAATACATCGAGTGGGTGCTGGCGTCCTGTGGATCTTCCTGGACTGTCGGCAGCGTCGAGGAGGACGTCAGCCCCACTCATGACCCAGAGAGCAGCCAACCATCACCCCGACACGCAGAGCATGAACCCGAGCGCACCGCGGATGAGGGACTAGAGCCGCGAGCGACAGAGCCAGAGTCCTCTCCGGCTGATCAGGTGCGTGAGCCGAATTCTACATCTGCGACGGTGGATTGCGACGTGGAGCAAGTGAGGGAAATGGAGAGCCCTGCCCACTGCAACACCGCTGGGGGTGAGATGGAAAACTCTGGGGACTTAATCGATTTCTTCTCCGAAGTTTTGGATAACAATTCATATGACTTAATAGACTTTTTCTCTGAGCCACTGACCTGCCTAAACTTCCCTCCCACCCGCCCTCTTCTGTCTGAAACTGCCTGGTCCCCGCTGGTTCCGCCCAGCCGTCCTGAGTCCCCGCTGGTTCCGCCCAGCCGTCCTGAGTCCCCGCTGGTTCCGCCCAGCCGTCCTGAGTCTCCGCTGGTTACGCCCAGCTGTCCGAAGTCTCCCAGGTCATCAGTCAGTCCCCTTGCTCACCCTCAGCCCACCATCTATGCAGTGGGCTCGCCGCAGGGAAGCCAGCTAACATCGGTGGCATGGCTGGAGGTTCCCTCAGCTCCGCCTCCAGCCTCCGAACCCAGATCTTCACCTCGGCCCTCCGACCCTGCGGTTCCACCACGGCTCTCTACGCCCTCAGCTCCACCGTCGCCCGTCGGCCCACCAGCTCCACCGGGCTCCATCGTCCTTCCGGCTCCACCTTGGTCAGTCGTCGACCATCCGCCGCCTCGGGACTCCACTCCTCTGGCTTCGCCTCGTCCCTCTGTCCCTCCGGCTCTGTCAGGCTCCTCCTTCCCGTCAGCATCGCTTTCGTCCTCTGTCGCTCCGGCTCCGCCGCGGACCTCCGGATCTCCGCCTCCGCCTCGGCCGCCAGAGCCTCCTGTTCCACCTTGGCCCTCCGGTTCCGCGGTGTCGCCCTGGTCCGTCGGCTCTCCATCTCCGCCTCGGGTTCCTCTGCCAGCTGCTCTGCCTCTGTCGGTCGGACCCCTGGAGTCGGTGGTCCTCCCTCCACCATGGCTCCTCCCTCCGTCGGCTCCCCCGTGGGCTGTCATCCTGGCTGCGATCTGGGTCCTGCTCTCCTGCTTCAGGTCCCTCCTGTTTTCTCCCTGGCTCCTCCCACTGTCGTCGCCCCCTTGGACTGTCTTTTGTGTCACCTGGACTTTTGTTCCGGTCCTCCTCCGGGGGTTGCGTCCTCCGCCAGAGCCCCCTCCCTCATTGACTCTGGTTTCCTGGTTTTCCGCCCCTCTCGTTTTTTCATTTTTTCCACGGCGCGACGACGCGCCTTTCCGGAGGGGGGGCGTAATGTCACAGTTCTGTCTGTTTTGTCATTGGTTTTTCCCATTTGTCTTCCCCCTGTCATTTTGTGATCAGTTGGTTTAGTCCTCGTTTGTGTATCACCGTCACCTGTGTTTGATTAGATCGTCATCTGTATCACCTGTGTCTTATGATTAGTATGTCTTTAAGAGTCTGTCTTTGAGTTCAGTTCCCTGTCGGTCTTTAACGTAGTGTATGTGTGTGAAAGTGTTCCTGCCTGTTCCTGCCTTGTTCCTCATTGGAGAATTCTATTAAATATATTGTTAATTGTTAACCTCGTCTATCGTCTCGTCTCGTCCTGCACACACCCCTAACAACAATATTTTGAGAAAAAGTCAAAATTACGAGACTAAAGTCTTAGCAATAGAAGAATAAAGTTGGAATCACATGAATAAAGCTTAAATATTTTGAGAATAAAGTCGAAATTAGGAGAATAAAGTTGAAATATTTTGAAAGTAAAGTTGAAATGACAAAAATATAGTCATAGCAATACAAGAATAAAGTAGAAATCATGAGAATAAAGACAAATTTATGAGAATAAAGTCATAGCAATACAAGAATAAAGTTATAATATTTTGAGAAAAAAGTCAAAATGACAAAAATAAAGTCATAGCAATATAAGAATAAAGTCAAAATCACAAGAGTAAAGTCAAAATATTTCGAAAATAATGTCAAAATTACAACAAAGTTGTAGCAATACGAGAATAAAGTTGAAATATTTTGAGAATAAAGTCAAAACTACAAGAATAAAGTCGCAATATTTTGAGAAAAAAAGTCAAAATTACAAGAAGTCGTAGCAATAAAGTCGAAATCATGAGAATAAAGTCAAAATCACAACAATATAGTCGTAGCAATATGAGAATATAGTTGAAATATTTTCAGAATAGGGTTGAAATCATTAAAGTCGAAATTATGAAAATGCGTCAGCAGTATGAGAATAAAGTCATAATATTTTGAGAAAAAAGTCAAAATTATGCAAATTAAGTCATAGCAACATGAGAATAAAGTCAAAATCACAAAAACAAAGTCGAAATATTTTGAAAATAAAATCAAAATTACAAGAATAAAGTCTTAGAAATACGAGAATAAAGTGGAAATATTTTGAGAATAAAGTCAAAATTAGGATAATAAAGTCGTAGTAATACAAGATTATATACTTTGAGAGAAAAAGTCAAAATTATCAGAATAAAATAGAAATTATGAGAATAAAGTTGTAGCAATACGAGAATAGGAGAAAAGTCGTAATGTTTTGAGAAAAAAGTCAAAATTACACAAATAAAGTCATAACAATATGAGAATAAAGTCAAAATCACAAGAATGAAGTTGAAATATTGTGAAAATAAAGTCAAAATTTAAGAATATTGTCACAATATATAGTAGCAATACAAGATTAAAGTCAGAATATTTTGAGAATACAGTCAAAATTACAAGAATAGTCATAGCAATACGAGAATGAAACTGCAATATTTCAAGAAAAAAGTCTGAATTATGAGAACTACAAGAATGAAGTCGAAATTTTTTTTCTTTATTCTCATAATTGTGATTTTTTTTTCGCAAAATATTACAACTTTAATCTTGTAAACTCAGCACTATTGTAGATTTATCCTTAAAATCCCAATGTAAAACGAGACATTGAGAACTTTGAAAAAGCACTGGTAGTTTATTTACAAGATTTATACAGACAGTACCTTCAGGAAATTTACCGTTCGCCGCCATCTTGAATTTAGTCACGATAAGTCGAGTGACGAGCAGGAAGGAAACTACAACCTGATAAGTCACGTACTCACGTTACTTTTGGACTGGAGTTAGTGCAGACAGTTGGCAATTGCAAGGATGTCGGACGATGAAGCTACTGAGTTTTATGAAGTAGTAGTGTAGTTTCCTTCCTGCTCCTCACTCGACTTATCGTGACTAAATTCAAGATGGCGGCGAACGGAAAAATTTCCTGAAGGTACTGTCTGTATAAATCTTCTTGTAAATAAACTACCAGTGCTTTTTCAAAGTTCTCAATGTCTCGTTTTAAATGTCAGGGCCCTTGGAAGACTACCAATGAAGTGTGGAGCTACTTTGTGCCTCGTAAATGGTGTAAAACAGTGATTTATTTACATGGCTAGTCCGATGCCCGAGGCACCCTCAACGACAATCTGTTGTTAGCATCGGCTAACTAGCGCCAGATTTCGGAGTGCAGGGGACAAGCCAAGATGAGCTATGAAAGGTAAGTTCACACTCGGTATCATGATTCATTACACTTTAGGTCAATATCACACCGGACTTCTCCTTTAAGCAAAAATGGCATGGTTGCTTCAGAAATTGTGTTTTTTTTTTTTATCTGAAATTTGCTTTTGTTAACTCGATTGTTTAGGCTTAAGTATAGTTTAGGTTGTACATTATTATCAAACGCAGCTGAGTATTAACCTTTAAGCAAAACTCACTGGACATATCATTTCCGAACTGCCCTAATACATACAACATATAGAGAAACACTGACAGATTCACATTCATCTGTTTAGATACCACCCCTTTTCTTTGAAATAATATGCACTTATGAATTGTGCAAGGATAATAGTGTAAATATTAATTTCATGTTGACTTTAAAGTCAGGAGGAAACCAATCAGAGCCTCCCAACATTCCCCAAATGCCCTGAACTGTCTACATGCTAGCGAAGAATGAAGAATAGACCAAGACAGGATGTGAGCGCAGTCATGGAGACAACTGCTTCCAGCAAAATACACAGTACATGAAGTCTCATATTTTTGTGTTGCGACTCACTCACCCAGCGGCTATATGGGCGCCTGTGGACCACGCAATGCTGGGACGGATAAGTCAGCTATATCTGGCCTCCCTACAGCCATCCAAATTGAATCTCCATTCCTGCAAAGAATCATTAACTCATTACAATGGATCCCAGTTTTACAATTAAGTTCTTTCTACACAGCAAGCAGCCCTTGACACGCATCATAACAAAACCCCCAATAGACTGAATCAGTCAGCCTCTCTACTCACACCTCTCCATGCCCAGGGGCAAGTAAAAGGAGAAAAAATACATTTTCAATAATTAAAACCCGGCAGGAATGATCTATTTTAATTTTAGGGGAGAACTAACTCTGATAAGCAAACACATGCTGGGCTGTTACATTGCCTGGTCCAATTAATCATTACACAGCAACAGAATTCAATATTCTTGTCAGGAAGTATTTGTTAGCTAGCTGAGTTAATAGAGCTCTTTCTCATTTCTTTGCCGATACACTGCACACGGCGGGAATATTGACAGTACGTTAGCACACCACAGCATCAAACACGAGGAGCAAAGCTGGTTCTGCTGGAGTAAGTATAAGCTGATTGATGTTTTTGGTGAAGTTGTTTTGTATGATCATTTTCATTAAAAAAAAGCCTTAAGTGATGATACTTAAGTGTTACTTCAGGCGAAAATTAGATTTTGTCATTGTTAACTCACTCTCATGTCATTCCAAACCTGTATCATATCTTCTTCCATAGAACAAAAAAAAGTGTATCAGAATGTTTGATGTAAACATACATTGACAGTAATTCTGACAAGATTTTTATTTCTCAGAATTTTGACTTTATTTCTCAGAATTGTATGTTTATAACTTGCAATTCTGACTTAATTTCTCAGAACTGTACATTTATATCTCACAATTCTGAGAAATTAAGTCAGAATTGCAAGTTATAAATGTACAGTTCTGAGAAATAAGTCAAAATTCAGAGAAATTGAAATTTATGTCTCACATGTGACTTTTTTCTCAGAATTACGAGATAAACTTTTTAATATGCAATTGTGAGTCTATTTTCCCCTCAAAATTGGACTTTATAACTCGTAATTAAAAGTTTATATCTTGCAATTCTGACTTTTTTCTCAGAATTGCGAGATATAAATTTGCGAATGTGAGAAAAATGTCAGAATTCTGAGAAGAAAACTCATGTGATTTTATATCTCGCAATTCTAACTTTAAAACTTGCAACTGCGAGTTTATATCTCACAATTCTATAGATATAAACTTGCGAATGTGAGAAAAATATTAGAATTGCGAGAAAAAAACTCACAATTCTGATATTTTTCTCACACTTGCGAGTTTGTATCACAATTCTGAGAAGAAAAGTCAGAATTGCAAGATATAAACTTGTGAATGCAAGAAAAAAGTACGAATTGCAAGATAAAAGCTCAAGTTTATATCGCATTTCTGAGAGGAAAGGTCAGAGTTGTGACTTTTTTTTAGAATTCTAAAAAAAATCTTTATAACTTGTAACTTCAAGTTTTTATCTCACAATTCTGAGAAGAAAAGTCAGAATTGCAAGATATAAACTTGTGAATGTAAGAAAAAAGTATGAATTGCGAGATAAAAACATGCAATTCTGAAATGTTTTTTCTTACAGTTGCGAGTTTACATCGCAATTCTGAGAAGAAAAGTCAAGAGTTGTGCGAATGTAAGAAGAATATCAGAACTGCGAGATAAAAACTTGTGAATGTGAGAAAAAAGTATGAATTGAGATATACAAACTCACAATTCTGACTTTTTTCTCAAAATTGTGAGTTTATATCACAATTCTGAGAAGAAAAGTTAGAATTGCAAGATATAAACTTGTGAATGCAAGAAAAAAGTGTGAATTGCGAGATAAACTCAAGTTTATATCGCAATTCTGAGAAGAAAAGTCAGAGTTGTGACTTTTTATCACAATTCTAACATTATAACTTACAACTGCAAGTTTATATCTCACGATTCTGAGAAAAAAGGCAGAATTGGGAGTTTGTATAATGCAATTCTGAGAAGAAAAGTCAGAATTGCAAAATATAAACTTGCGAATGTGAGAAAAATATCAGAATTGTGAGATAAAAACTCGCAATTCTGACTTTTTTCTCACAATTTCGAGTTTATATTGTAATTCTAAGAAGAAAAGTCAAAGTTGTGACTATATATCCCAACTCTAACTTCATAACTCGCAACTGCGAGTTTATATCTCAGAATTGTGAGATGTAAACTCGCAGTTGCAAGAAAAAAGGTAGAATTGTGAGAAAAAAAGTCACAATTTTTTTATTTTAGCAGAATATTTCATTTGATTTTATTGCTAAATAAAAACAAAACTTAAAATGTTTTTATAAGCTGAAATAAAATTGTTAAAAAAGAAAATCTAAAAAAATGACAAAAATAACATTTAAAAATTACTAAAAGTTAAAGTAAATTAAAATGAAAACAATGTTTAATAAATACTATAAAAGCATATAAATACAGTTATAAATTATAAATATATAATATTGCTAAAATGTCTGCATATGGTACCTTTCAGAAGACCTTGAGCATGTGCTTGCTTGTTTATTTATTTGGGGCCATTATAAAAAAGTGCTTTGGACCTTTGTTTTCCATGGAAGAAGTAGGTTTGGTAAGGGAAGGAAATGGTGACCACACGCATATAAGCTCACAAAATCTCCGTGTTTGCGTTCCTTTGTCATTACATACAGACCATTCTGAATGCCACAAGACTGCCATAGCCTACGGAGAGAAGTTCAAGACAAACAGAACAAGGTTAATGAATGGCCTCTAAAGTACATGACAAAGCTTCAGACCTCATTTAAAAAACATGTGCCGATGGCTAGGCCGGAGTCATGTTCTCTTGTGACAGCAGTGTACAGTACAGCCCTCGGTGATCAAATAGGATGGAAGAGGAATGGCCAGTCTAATCATAAAGAGAGAAAGGATCAGTGCCCCCAGTCCTGCCTGCTGAATATGGAGCAGCTGCCTCTGACTAGAAACGTAATGGACTCTGCTGAAATAAATCCTGTGATACATATTTCAAAAAACACCTTTGACAACAAATATGAACAGAAACCAAGGTCTTTAACCCTCACGCTTTACTAGGCGGCTGCATATATGAAAAAAAAAACACCTAACCCTAAAAAAAATTCTAACAAAAGGTTTCTCAGCTGTTTTTTGTAGTATTAGGTGTCCTTAATAACATACTAAAAGTTTACCAAAGTTTGACCACTAGAAAGGTGTCATTTTCAAGATGGCGTCCAAGATGGGCAGAAAACCCTTAAAATATCCTAACTCCTTCATTATTTGACCTAGCCAAGTAATCTTGGTGTCTAACCCAATGTTTTCTGGGTCTATGAATCCGCTGGACTTGTCTAAATTGCACTGACATGATTACATACTTATGGAATACATGATGTTGTGAGATTACTGTAAGGTTTTATCTTTGTTTGGGGTGAACCAGAGATGTAAACGATTTAGCCTATGTCATGTAACTCCTACTCAGTACGTGTTTTTGGACACATACAGCTTTTTTTTCTAAAACACAGACTTGACATTCATTGTAAAAGTTATTGCACCCAAAAGTTCCTTAAATTGGAGTTGTATAACTTTGATCATAAACAACTAACAGAGGCCTGTGTGTGAACCCTCTAAATGGTCACTTATTTCAAATTGCTTTAATATATAATTGTACTTGTAATCACTTTCAGCTGCATCTCAATAAATTAGAATGTTGTGGAAAAGTTCATTTATTTCAGTAATTCAACTTAAATTGTGAAACTTGTGTATTTAATAAATTCATTACACACAGACTGAAGTAGTTTAAGTCTTTGGTTCTTTTAATTGTGATGATTTGGCTCACATTTAACAAAAACCCACCAATTCTCAACAAATTATAAGACCAATAAAAAAAAACCTTTTCAGTGAATTGTTGGCCTTCTGGAAAGTAGGTCCATTTACTGTATATGTACTCAATACTTGTTTTGCTTTAAATACTGCCTCAATTCAGCGTGGCATGGAGGTGATCAGTCTGTGGCACTGCCAAGGTTGTATGGAAGCCCAGGTTTCATTGACAGTGGCCTTGAGCTGATCTGCATTTTTTGGTCTCTTGTTTCTCATTTTCCTCTTGACAATACCTAATAGATTCTCTATGGAGTTCAGGTCTGGTGAGTTTGCTGGCCAGTCAAGCACACCAACACCATGGTCAATTAACCAACTTTTGGTGCTTTTGGCAGTGTGGGCAGGTGCCAAATCCTGCTGAAAATTGAAATCAGCATCTTTAAAAAGCTGGTCAGCAGAAGGAAGCATGAAGTGCTCTAAAATTTCTTGGTAAACGGGTGCAGTGGACCAACACCAGCAGATGACATTGCACCCCAAATCATCACAGATTGTGGAAACTTAACACTGGACTTCAAGCTACTTGGGCTATGAGCTTCTCCCTTCCTCCAGACTCTAGGACCTTGCTCTCATCCGAAAAAGAGGACTTTGGACCACTGAGCAACAGTTCATTTCTTCTTCTCCTTAGCCCAGGTAAGACGCCTCTGATGTTGTCTGTGGTTCAGGAGTGGCTTAACAAGAGGAATATGACAACTGTAGCCAAATTCCTTGACACATCTGTGTGTGTAGTGGCTCTTGATGCCTTGACGCAAGTCTAGTCTATTCCTTGTGAAGTTCACCCAAATTCTTGAATCGATTTTGCTTCACAAGCCTCTCAAGGCTGCAGTTCTCTGAGTTGGTTGTGCATCTTTTTCTTCCCCACTTTTCCCTTCCACTTAACCTTCTGTTAACATGCTTGGACACAGCACTCTGTGAACAGCCAGCTTCTTTGGCAATGAATGTTTGTGGCTTACCCTCCTTGTGAAGGGTGTCAATGATTGTCTTCTGGACAACTGTCAGATCAACAGTCTTCACCATGATTGTGTAGTTTAGTGAACCAAACTAAGAGACCATTTTGAAGACTCAGAAAACCTTTGCAAGTGTTTTGAGTTGATTAGCTGATTTGCAAGTCAGCATATTCTAATTTGTTGAGATAGTGAATTGGTGGGTTTTTGTTAAATGTTAGCCAAATCATTACAATTAAAAGAACCAAAGACTTATTCTACTTCAGTCTGTGTGCAATTAATTTATTTAAAGGGGTTATCGGACACAAAACTAACTTTTACATGTTGAATATTAATGTGTGTTGGCAGTTTGTGTACACAACCACCCTACAATGATAAAAATCCACCCAGTGGTATTTTTTTAATCTTTAAAAGTAATATCCCCTTTTTAAAATCGGGTCATTCGCAGCTTCTTGTTGTGATGGAACACCAACAGAGGGCACTCCCACGATATAGAGGTAGATTGACATGAACGTCTTACCTTAGATCCGCCCTCACCGAGCTGAAACAGTCCGACTCTGATCACCATTGTGTCGACTTAGGTGCAGAGGAAGACTCTAATTGAGTGATTGAGGTGTTCTGTTGTTGGATGCAATAATGAACGTAGCAGTAGTCATTTGCTCCCGACATCTAAGCTGCTTAAGAGGTAGAGGACAACGTTACTTTAGTTTTTAAAAGGAAAGCGCCGATCCCGATCTACATATGCGTCTCTGTTCGTGTGAATCGTAATAATGTGCTCGTTGGCAAGTTTTGCCTATAAACACGGCTAAATGCAGCTAAACGCGGCTAAAGTAAACATTACAGCTCCTATTCCCTCAGCAGAGAGGGGCGGGGCGAGCAGAGCTCATTTGCATCTAAAGGGCCCATGCGATTAAATGAGCTGATATTTTGCAGAGCTGATTTTGACAAGGTAAAAGGGTGTTTTTTTACACTACTATTGAGAATTTTTAACCAAAGTATATTACAGACTTTTCATTAAGACCCTAAAGAATCATATGGACTTGTGGAAAATGGGCATCCGATGACCCCTTTAATACACAAACTTCACAATTTGAGTTGAATTACTGAAATAAATTAACTTTTCCATGACATTTTAATTTATATATTTATATTTTAATTTTATAATTTACCTGTATCTATCATGCAAATATGCTAATTAAAATATTACATGGCCAAAATATGTATCAGGCACCAGTATTACTGGTCTAGGAGGAATACAAAGGAGTAATGGTCATTTTAAGGACCTGACGGCCGCCATTTTGAAAATGGGGCCTTTCTTGGAGTCAAACTTTGGTAAACTTTTAGTATGTTTTTAAGTACATCTGATACTACTGTAAACCACTAAGAAACCTTTTGTTAGAATTTTTTTGGGGTCAAGCCATATTTGCAGCTGACTATTACTGAGATTGCTACTTTTTGTACGTTTGAGGTCTCAGAAACCAAATCAAAACCAAGAAGAAAGGCATTACTGAAGCTTTATTCCTTCTGTAAACAGAAATAAACATTAAAAAATTGAAAAAAATCAATTTTTCATGGAGGACAGATGAAGCATGTTATCAAGTCAGAAAAACTCATTAAATATTAACCTAATGTTTCAATGTTAAGCATATTTTTCAAGCTATCAATGGCCTTGGGGTCTCATCACACATTGTATTTTCGAAACCTCTGTTACAGAACCAATTCCAGAATTGCTAATTGGGTGATCCTCTCATTAAGAAAAAAATATTTATTCGGAGCAAAGAAACATTGACCATTTTCTGATTAAAATGCTAGTATACACTAGTGCCGCATAAAAAAAAAAAAGCCTCTTAATTATGTGAGCATAAAGGGAGCCTTGGTAAACATTTCGAAACATCTCAGCTATGATTAGCTGATGTAATATAGCTGTGTTGTGAAACGTGTTTAGGATGACAATAAATGATAATGCCTTGTATGTGAGGTACACTCCGGAGCATAGCGGGCAAATTAAAATGCTGATACAGACAGAAAGACACACGCACACCTCTAGGGTACAGAACTCTGCAGCAAGCTTTCGGCATTCTTCCTAATCAAATACAGGTCAGAATCGGCCAGCCTCCCTATTCTCCTTTCATCATGGGCCGTTCTCGCCTCCTTTGCTTTTAATCTCACACACCCAACCACATACACACCTGTTAAAGAAACGGTTCATCTGAAAAAGAAAAAGTCATTATTTACTCACCCTCATGCCGAAACAAACTTCTTTACTCTATGGCAGTGGTTCTCAATCCTGGTCCTGGGGGACCCCTGCTCTGCACATTTTGCATGTCTCTCTTATTTAACACACCTGATTGAGATCAGCTCATTAGAAGAGAGATCCATGAACTGAACTAACAAGCTGAAGATCTCAATCAGGTGTGTTAAATAAGAGAGACATGCAAAATGTGCAGAGCAGGGGTCCCCCAGGACCAGGATTGAGAACCACTGCTCTATGGAACGCATAGTGTGACTTTCTGAAGAACATCCTGTCCATTCCATATAATGAAAGTGGATGAGGACATGTGGCATCATAAAAGAGATGCATCTAGAAATATGCGCATGAGTAATATGTGTATTGAAATAAGCACTTGAAAAATGTACACTACAAACATGCACTACAAAAATACGAGATTTTTTCTCACAAATGCAAGTTTATATCTTGCGATTCTGACCTGTTTCTTGCAATTGCAAGTTTATATCTCACAATTCTGACTTTTTTCTCAGAATTGTTAAATATAAACTCACAATTGCAAGTTATAAAGTCATAATTCTGATACAAACTTGCAATTCAGATTTTTTTCTTGCAAACGCGAGTTTGTATCTCGCAATTTTGACTTTTTTTTCTTGCAAATGCAAGTTTGTATCTTGCACTTCAGACTTTTTTTTATTGCAATTGCGAGTTTGTGTCTTGGAATTCTGACTTTTTTCTCAGAATTGTGAAATATAAATTCACAATTGTGAATTATAATATCAGAATTGCAAGATATGAACTCGCAATTCTGACTTTTTTCTTGCAAATGTGTTTATTTCTCACAATTCTGACCTTTTTCTTGCAATTGCGAGTTTATATCTGGCAATTCTGACTTTTTTCATGCAATACTGACTTTTTTCTCAGAATTGTGAAATATAAACTCACAACTGCAAATTATAAAGTCAGAATTTAATTTATTGATATGAACGTTCAATTCTGACTTTTTTCTTGTAATTGCGAGTTTACATCTTGCAATTCTGACTTTTTCTCAGAACCGTTACATATAAACTCACAATTGTGAATTGACTTTTTTTCCACACAATTTTGACCTATTTTCTTAGAATTCAGACTAAGAAAAAGAAAAAGTAACATTTGATCTCCAGTTTCATTAATCACTCTACACAGACCAGGCTATAAGCACTATATGATTACATTAAATTCTGTCTGAGCAAATAAATGTTGCTTTCCCATCAGGTTTGATGCTGGTATCATTACCCCATAGTTTTTTCAAATATGTTATTATTACAGCACAACCAATGATACTAATGGGAGTCCTTCTTGCTCTGATTGACTTTTACCGCAGTCTTTGTGTTTCTATGGATGGAAATCATTCTGGTAGTGGAGCACGAAGTAAACTCTGTAAATGGAAAATAACTTGAATCCACCGCTCTGGGTCTCAAAGGGCAGAACTGAAGAGCTTTTTCTCCATTGCTGATATGGTTATAGTGCATTCACCTCCACTCTCAACATAATTACCAATATCAAATGTAAAGCTGGCCCATTTTGACGTCACAGCAGGGAGACTAATGTATAGTGGACAGAAATGAGAGCAACACATATGGTGAGGGAAGAGTAGATTTGCCTACAGATATTGAAAGGTGTAAACAAAGACACATATGGATGGTCAGAAACCACATAATATCCAGCTGTCATCATAAAAACGGAAAATCTTGGAGGTGTGAGAGAAAATGGAGTGAAAATAAGAAACAGAGAGAGATGGGAGGCTTTTAATGAGATCTCTCATTTCAAAAGCTCATTTTCTTCTTTTCTTCCTTCTGGTCTCATATTAATCCCTTCATTGGTATTCACAAAACAAACCAACATAACCAACGAATATGAAGAAACAACCTTTATGAAACAGTTATTCTACATATATTCTTTCATGTAGTATTGTATGATTAAAGCATAACCTTAATTACCTTGATTTTGATTACAATTTATTACACAACCCCAATTTACACCCCCCTTCAGGGGCGGAGTGGGGCACTAAAATCCACCGGGAAAATTCTGGCCGCACCGGCCCTGCTGATTACATTACTCGACCACCGCTGCAGCACCTTCACTGTCATTTTGCATTTTTATAGAAATAAAAATAATTTACTATTACTATAATTAGTTGGAAAATGTAAGCTACAATTCTTAACTGAAATAATCTGACAACAGGGTTATCAGGTCTATTTGACATAACTAGCCCAATTGCCAGTCAAGAACAACCTAAAACAGCGCACTGACCATATCCCAAATATCAAAACTTATATACTTCATTTCCATATCTAAAATACACATTTTACAGTTGTGCACATTGGTCATAAGCACAGATCAAAGGCTTCCTACCAGTAGTCTTCACAAAACCTAACATCCAGCACTGTTTTATCATAGGTAGAACGCAAAATATTTAAATACAGGCATTTTGTTGAAATTTAATTTCTGAAATATTTAAAACCTTTAAATAACTGGGGGAAATCAACCCATGGACCAATTCTGTGGGGAAAAACGCGGACTTGACAACCCTGCATCCAACACGAGCTGCTGGAGTTAATGTCATTGCACACACTGCCTCTGAAACTTTCGTCCGTCATAAAAAAATTCGGATCGTGTTTGATTTTCTGCATTTTCGCATCCATAATAGGCTAAGCATTTTGATAAGAATGGCGAATATGAGAAAGAAAAAAAAAAAACGCATACGAAAATCGGACTCAGTGTACATGACTGATCACAGGTCGAAAGAAATGAGAGATGACAAAAATAGACTGGAGGATTTGCTGAAATCTTGTACTCACTGACAAATATCTATTATAAGATGTGCTGCTTCCTTTACACAGAGTGTGCGTTATCGCAAAATCGAAAGTAAAAGTAAACAGCGGGTGCGCCGATAAGAAAAAAATATGGAGCTCAACTAAATATCGCGCCAATTTTGTGAATGGCTATGTAGTGTGGGGCTCGGGTCGGGTGGGCCAAGCTTCTGTTTGGGTGGCCGTGGAGCCGGGCCTGTAAGGAACTATAGAACTAAGAGCATTCTAGAAAGAGCTTTGTCATTGGATGGAAATCTCAAGCATCGTGCAAGGACATGCAACTGATATAAATATTGGTTGGACATTTAGGGGGGAGTATGTGGGAGTATTTGGCCGCTATTCGAGGAGAATTTAGTAACGTCAATGATTCTAATAAGCTCAGGCCGGTCGCGTTCGCCTCTCGCCCGCTCAATTTGTGATCCGCTGTGTAAATCCTTCGGCCGGCCGACCGGGAAAAGTCCCGGTCGCCCCGATTGCCACTCCGCCCCTGCCCCCCTTTCAGAATCTGTAAAATCCTAATTATTTTACCAGTTGAATTTATAAAATGACCCCGTTCAAAAGTTTACATCCCATTGATTTTTAATACTGAGTTGTTACATGAATGGTCCACAGCTGTGTTTTTTTGTTTAGTGATAGTAGTTCATAAGTCCCTTGTTTGTCCTGAACAGTTAAACTGCCCACTGCTCTTCAGAAAAATCCTTCAGGTCCCAAAAGATTCAACCATTCTACATGATTCTACATGTTCAAAATGCACAGAATACACTTATGAGTATATAGAATATACTTGTTACTTTGGTTGGTTATAAGTGACCACCTGTTGGACTCACTTGTGATCTTCCAATAGTGTCCACAGCACTGTTCAGGAGTAGAATGCAGTGTCCAGACACCTTTTCACATCCCACTGCAAATAAAAACCAAAGAAAGAGGGGAAATCAGAGAAAGGACACTGAAAGGGCACAACTTCAAAGGCTTTATGTTGGTGGTCCCATCAATCTTCCCTTAGGTGTGGGAGAGCCTGAGTGTCACCATAGGTCAGCCTGTGATAAATCACTGGGTTTGTTTAATGCGTTTTCAGTGTTCACGCTGCACTGTGAAGAGGGTCAGGGACAGGTGAGAGGAAGTGGAAAAGAGAGCCACTTACAGAGTAGCCGCCCATCCCATGATCAATTTCAGGAAGTAAGGAGAGTGCTCCTGGTTTTTATGATCATCTCTGCCCATTTGTAAAAAAGCCTGATATTGCTAAAATCCCTCTGCTCTGTCTGTCATTACAAAGTACTAAATAACTATATAACTTCCTGACAGAACAGTTTTTAACAGGGCAATGAAACCCACTACAATACAATACTGTTCACATGTTTGGGGTCAGTAGGAAAAAAAAAACTTTTATTCAGCAATGATCATTAAAAAGACACTAACTTTTGACTCCTCATTACAGAAACAGCCTACATTACAATTCAAATAGATTTTTTCCATTTTAAATTGTAATAATATTCACAACATTACTGTTTTCACCGTATTTTGATCATATAAATGCAGCTTTTGTAAGCATAAAAGACCTTTAAAAAACTCTTACATCGTACATGAGGCTTACAGGAAAAGATGACATCTGTAAAACCCTTTCTCTAAAAATTGTTACTTTTCGTCTGCCGACCTGACCGGTGCTTAAAACTTGCTCGAAACTTGAAACTTTACCCACAATGCTCAGGATCCCTTTCAATGATCTCAGTCTTTCCCAAGCTCAGATTCTCTTACACGGGACATTCATTATTTAAAATAAAAAAAGAGAGGGAGAAAGACAGAGGAAAAAGAAGGAAGAGGGGACAAACCACTAAAGATTTCATACATTTACTGTCTCCAACAGCAGAGGACTAAACCTGAAGAACAATCTGCAAGTCAGGTCCATTGAGTGAACTAGATGTACAGTAAACTGGTCAGGTAAACAAGTCAGTGAATTTTTCATGAGGTGTCCTGTAGATAGGATAGAAAAAGAGCAAATGTAGGTCCTCTGAAAACTGCTTGGATCTGGTCCAATGTCTGTAGGACAAAAGGGGTTAAATTTCCATTTAATCTTGGCAAGATTTTCACCTTCTCCAAAGAACTCTCCCCACCCGTCTGGCTCAATACCTGTAGAAAACTCAATGGCAGTTTCCAGTCAGCACCAGTCAGAATATAAGCTATGTTTGAAAGGCTGTCAATGGAAAATAGGCTTTTTGCCCACATGATATAGTCAAACCCTACCTGGCCTGGTTAACACTTCAGCCGAGAAGAGTATAAAGGGGCTGAATATATATATAAAATGAAGAAATTATGCAAATGAACCAAAGGCTCACATTTTTTCCTGTCTAAATGAAGTGAAAACCCCTGCAATATCCAGCGTTTTGAAACAAACAATTCCCCAAATGCACATTTCCAGCTAGTGATTCCGCAATGCCTGCCAGAGTTGGATTTGTTGGAATTAATTGAAACCTAACTTTGTAGAAACGGTCTTGGTTTCTCATGAGTGCATTTCCTCTCATTACTACATCGAATGAACTTGTTGATAATGAGCAAAGTGCTTCGACTGAGGGCAACTGTAGAGGTTCTGAGCTTTTTACATGCTTCTTTGAATCTATTTCTGCTTAATGATGCATATATTTTATTTTGGAGACCACCAAAACTGGCCTTAAGTCTGAGGTCGCACAAGAGCCCTGGTGAAGCTAAAGTGATGAATTCTATACCATGTAATGTGAATCCATTTCTATTTGAGACAGCAACATGAGAAGCAGTGAATATCAATGCTATGGAGAGAATGAAAGATAAAGCACCTCATAAGATATAAATAGCTAAATATATAGGAACTAGCAGAGCTGTATATAAAAGATTATACACTTGGTAACTTTATATCTTCTTGCTGAAATGCACATTAGCATCGAACCAACTAAGCTACCTGCGTCATGAGCAGGTGTTCATGGTCACCTTCAGCAGTGACAAGGAGGGTCCCATAAAATGTTCTGTAATGGTTTTGACCCTGTTTAATTAGTCTGTGTGGGATTACTGCCCAGGGGATGGGCAATAATAATCGCCAGGGGGGAGGTGGTTGGAGCAGGCCATGAGATAGACCAGGACGCCCTTGACGTCCCTTGCCATGGAATGAGAGTCATGCCTAACAAAAGGGGTCTACCCTAGGGGACACCATGTATAGCGATGTATGGCAAGGACACATTCAGGCTGCTATTCACCAAAGAGATGGATTTGAAATGAGGGGGCATAAGGAACAGGCATGGTAGAGGTGAAAGAGATGAGAGCTGTGATTGATAGAAGGAGATACAGCTCAGCAAGTGTGGATGGAAATAATGATTAGCCTTAGAGCTACGTACTGTATATTTGCATTTCCCAGAGGCTGTAGCTATAGCATGAGCACAGCATCAATGCAGGCAAATGCAAGGGGTTTCAAGGACATTGGATTAATCTTACCATTCACGAGGAGAGGATACGCACAACATCAGAACAATAAATGTGCGGCTGCTCATAAATGTTCATCAAGTAAAAAAGGGTCCAATTCTAAGAAATAGGGAAGTTGAACTAAAATGAACTAAAATTCAAAGAAAGAACTCTAACTGTAACAATAGATATGATAGATAGACAAAGAACGACAGAAGGATAGATAGATAGATAGACATAGAACGACAGAATGATAGATGATAGAGAGACAGAAAGAATGATAGAACGATAGACAGAATGATATATAGAACATAGATAGATAGATAGATAGATAGATAGATAGATAGATAGATAGATAGATAGATAGATAGATAGATAGATAGATAGACATACAATGACAGAATGATAGATGATAGAGAGACAGAAAGAATGATAGAACAATAGATAGAACATACTGTAGATAGATATATATCATACATACATAGAACATACATATAGAACGATACAATGATAAAATGATAAATGATAGAAAGACAGAAAGAATGATAGAATGATAGAACGATAGATAGATAGATAGATAGATAGATAGATAGATAGATAGATAGATAGATAGATAGATAGATAGATAGATAGAATGATAGATGATAGAGAGACAGAAAGAATGATAGAATGATAGAACAATAGATAGAACGATAGATAGAATGATAGATAGATAGATAGATAGATAGATAGATAGATAGATAGATAGAATGATAGACGATAGAGAGACAGAAAGAATGATAGAATGATAGATAGATAGAATGATAAATAGAACGATAGATAGATGATAGACAGACAGACAGATAGAACGGTAGAACAATAAAAAGGATGACTTATAGATTGATACAATGATAGATGATAGACAGACAGAAAAAATGATAGATAGATAGATAGATAGATAGATAGATAGATAGATAGATAGAAAGAATAATACAAATGATAGATGATAAAGAGAAAGAATGATAGAATGATAGATCAAATAGAAGAGCGATAAATAGAACAAATGACAGAGCGATAGATAGAATAATAGATAGATAGTCATTATTCACACGTTTGACTAATTACATCTTAATTTCACAGAGCAGCATAGTAATTCTGCAAAATATCAGGTTTTACATGAACTATCCCTTTAAAAGTGAGGGGAGGGGTGTGGCCATAAGCAAAAGTGATATTCCTCTGTAATAATCTCTCACAGATGCCTTCATATCGTAGTTACGGTCCATTTCCAAAACCTTTGCATGACTTTTTGTAATTCCCCAGTTGGACATTTTCTCCGGTGTGCCTATATAGCACGGATGAGATGACGATGACAGTTATGATCTATATCACTCATAGTAATATATGCCTCATCATTATGCTAAAAACCCAAATCGATAATCCCCGTTATTAAATGGAGGGATGTAAGTGTAAGGTTGTGCGCACCATAAACTTACAGTAGTAATTTAACATGGCTCATAATAACCTGCGAGCAGGAAATAGCTCCACTGCCAAACGGCCCGATTAGTGATTGTTTCATTTGAATCACCAGTAATGAGAAAAAAGTTGTAATTGGTGGGAGAGAAACCGATATTGATTTAAATATGGTGCAGCACAGTGATTCCGGCTGAGATGGAGACTGCCCTCAATCAGATTGAGGGCTAATTGCTCGGGTAAAGGAGCCTGAGGGCATTCAGAGGAAGTCATTGAGGGAAGTCCACGAGTGCAGCCACTCTGCTAATCATTTGGAACAGCAGCAGCAGTGCACAGTATCACAGTCATTCTGTTGACTACCGTTGCTGCTGCAGTATGTCTGCAAGGCTGTGTGAGCTGACAGCCTGACCTTACACAGAAAAGAACAAATGAAGGAAAGAAAAATCCAAAGGGAAGCTAAAGTAATAAATGGCACAGCTAAAGCACTGTAAAAAATGTTGGCAATTTTAGCAGAAAAAGAAAGGGAAAAAGCCTTCAGTTCCATCGTACCATATAGTGCCAAATATATATTTAATACATTTATAATTTCAACAGTTCAGTTTCAACATCATTTAATTTCAAATGTAAAATTACAATACAATATTTAGAAAGGATGCCATTAAAAAGTGGCATCAAAAGGATTAATAATGTTTCAAAATATTAGTTGTAATTATAGTAAAACAATTAGCATGTTTCCACAAAAATATTAGGCAGCAAAAACGGTTTTCAACATTGATAATAATAAGAAACACCGTTTTTACAGTTTTTTAATCACTTCTGTCAAAAACATAATCTTAATGATTTTAAACTTTTGACTAATAGTGTAAAATAAATAATATTTTATAATAAGTAGGCTACATTATTACAATTTTATTGTGACATATGAAACATATGGCTATGTAAATATGCAAAAAATACTATTTAAATTTAAAATGTAAATTTAAATAAAATTATATTTATATAAACACATGCAGAAAGGATGTGTTAAATGTATCAAATGGATTAATAATGTTTAAAAACATTTAGATTTCAAATAAATGCTGTTCTTTTGAACTTTCTATCCATAAAAGAATTCTGAAAATCACATTTCCACAAAAATATTAATTAGCAAAAACTTTTTCAACATTGATAATAAGAAATGTTATTTATTGACCACCATTTTTACTGTTTTTATGACGCCTGTCAAAAACATTATCTTGAATGTAATGAATCCAAACTTTTGACTAGTAGTGTAAAATAAACAATATTTTTGTAATACTTAAAATTTTATTATTATTTATTTTTTTTAAATCTAACTTAATAAAATACATGGAAATATGCAAAAAAGTACAATTTAACTGTAGAAAATGTCAATAAAATAATATTAATATACACATTTTAAATGTTGCTGTTCTTTTGAATTTTTCTATACATAAAATAATTTTGACAAAAATCACTTCCACAAAAATATTAATAAGAAAAACTGTTTTTTTAACATTGATAATAATAAGATTTTTTTTTATTGAGCACCCTATTTTACTATTTTTATCATTATCATTTATCATTATTTCTGTTAATGATGACCAGTAGTGTAAAATAAAATGAACAATATTATAGAATAATTATATTACAGTTTAATTTTAATTTAAAAATAAAAAATATAACTTTTTATAAAAATACATGGCTATGAAAATTTACAATTTAAATGTAAAATATTAATTCCAATAAATTATATTTATATACACACATTCAGAAAGGATGCATTACATTTATCAGGATTAATAATATTTCAACATATCCATATTTCAAATAAATGCTGTTCTTTTGAACTTTTTTATCCATAAAAGAATTCTAAAACAAGGATTACATTTTTCACTAGTAGTGTAAGATAATATTTTATCAATAATTACACTATTAAAATGTAATTTTAAATTAAATATATATCAATCAATATATCTACATCAAAATATTTATGCTGTTTTCTTCAAATGTTTTATCCATAAAAGAATTCTCAAAAAAGACTCAAAAATATATTTCTACAAAAAACTGTTTTCGACATTGATAATAATAATAAATATTTTTTATTGAGCACTGCTTTTATGTTTTTTTGATCACTTCTATCAAAAACATTATTTTAATCAATCTAAACTTTTGACTAGTAGTTTAAAATAAAAATAAAAATATTTTATAATAATTATATTATTACAATTTTATTTTAATTGTAAAATAAAACAATAGCTTAATAAAATACATGGCAATGAAAATATAAAGAAAATAACAACAATTTAACAATTTAATTTCAATAAAATTATACATATATAGCTATACACTTTCAGAAAGGATTAATTAAATGTATCAAAAGTGACGTCAAAGGGATTAATAATGTTTCAAAATATTTATATTTCAAATAAATGCTGTTCTTATGAACTTCCTAGCCATAAAAGAATTCTGAAAAAAGCATCAGTTTTACCCAAAAACATTAAGTAGCAAAAACTGTTTTCAACATATGATAATAAGAAATATCATTTATACATTTTTTTTACATTTACTAAACCATTTTCTTAATGAGTCCAAACTTTTGAATAGTAGTGTAAAATAAATAATATTTTACAATAACTAAAATCTTACAACAATTTTTGAATTTTGAAAAAAATAAAACAATCAAATACGTGGCTTATGAAATGCATTCAAAAATTAAAAATGAAAACAACAACGACAAAATAATAATAATAATAAAAAGAAGCAGATATAAAAATGCCATTCCATAATATCTGAAATGCTGCCACTATATTTGTTACAGTGAATTTCTGGCAACAACAGCTGCCTTTTTTTGCACTTAAATACTGTATAACAGGTACACGTTTTTAAATCCTGTGAACAAAGGTGTGATTCTGTGGTAAAAAATAAAAATAAATAAGCTGAACTGAACAGTGCAAGAGTCAGCCAGGTGTAGCTTAGAGACAAGGAAGATATTTCAACCTCTTCTGCTGCGTGAGACCTTCTCATTACACTAACAGACTGAATAATTTAGCCTGGGTAGACCGAAAGAGGCGTTTATAAGCGTTTAAAACAAATAGGATCACAGCGCCTCTCCATCATACGGTGAAGCAGCCTCCCCACAGTCTGTTCAAGTCATTGTTCAAACACAGGACAGGAAGAGAAGACGACAGGAAAAGTGATGAAGACAGACAACAGATCAGTCAGTACTAATGACGGCCCTTATGCTACATGCTTGAGTGGGAAATATCAAAACAAGAAAGAATGTATTTATGTATGTAGAATGTAATGTATATTTTATAACCTTTAATTAAAAAGCCAAAAAATTAAAATGAATCATCATGGCTGATCATGGTAAGATCTTCAAACTGTGTTTGAATTCCCTGACAACTGATTATCGATTAGCTGACTGTTTGAGGCAACATCCTACCGTGCTACGGCGTGTGTGTCACGTGCATACATGTAATGATATCTGTAATGGTATCTCAAGTGAAGAGCTAAAGTACAGCGTGACCCCTTGACCCCATTAGCTGATGCTGCGCAATTAGGAACAAAATATCCTCTGCCCACATACTTCATAAAGCATCGACAATACATCACTGTACTGCATGCTTTGAGAACCTTCAAAAGCACTGTGTTATTGTACAGTACATACTTTCTGCCATGCTGACCTTACATCCTGTGAAATATGATACGAGCACTATAGTTAGGTAACACACACACCATGTTGAAGGTCTGCTCCCTTGGCAACATTTCATGTGTTTTTGTGTCTATAAAAGATTAATATAAACATCAATCGTGTCACCAATGACACAAATGTCTTTTCTCTCACGTAACTGTATATAAATGGAAAAACCGATAGGAAGGCGTAGGAGAACTCAGGTCAGGTCATATTACGTCAGGTCAACCAACCGCTACACAAGCAATTATCAGGACATCGCAAGAACAGCTTTAAAGCGTAGCAGAGACGTTCCACGTGACATAAGATGGTCCATTGAGACGGTTGAGCAAGAAGCATTTGTCATTAGATATCAGAGAAGTCAACCACACAATTCTCCCTTTAGAGGGTTTTCGCGTCACGATTTTGTCAGTTATCCGGATGAACGGCCATATCAGTGATACTCGGATGTAAACAACAGCATGTTTTGAATACGTTGTTCTGCTAATTAATGCTGTCTAAATCACTGAAAAAATATGTGGAAGCTTCTAGATCATATAGAGAAAGACTTGAAGTGGTAAAGATATGTACAAGCAGTATTAATTAAGATATCAGCCTAATATTTCACCTACCTGACTGGAAATTATAAAAACAAACACGAATGTTGTCAGGATTCTTGCTCAGGAAATCCTGGTTCACTTTGGCCAACCACAAACGCCTTTTGTTCCTCAGACAGTTTTTTGCACTCTTCTCCCTGATTTGTTATAACTTTTGGCAGGCTTGTTTTTTCCGGTCCGGCCGATTAGTACAGACCAAAACACGACAATTATTGACCATTTCAGCAGCAATAATCAGCAAAATATGCAAGTTTTGTTCGGTTAAGTGGCATTGTTTAAATTCAGTGCCACAAATATGGCTGATCGATGACGCTTCGTTAAAACACTCTGTAGGAATCTTCACATAAAATCTCTTGATGAAAACATGCTCAGGACAGATTTCACCCCAATATATATATATATATATATATATATATATATATATATATATATATAGCTGAGGTCAAAAGTTTACACCCCCCTTTCAGAATCTGCAAAATGTTAATTATTTTACCAAAATAAGAGGAATCATACAAAATGCATGTTTTTGTTTATTTAGTACTGACCTGAATAAGATATTTCACATAAAAGATGTTTACATATAGTCCACAAGAGAAAATAATAGCTGAATTTATAAAAATGACCCCGTTCAAAAGTTTACACCCCCTTGATTCTTAATACTGTGTTGTTACCTGAATGATCCACAGCTGTGTTTTTTGTTTAGTAATAGTTGTTTGTGAGTCTCTTGTTTGTCCTGAACAGTTAACCTGCCTGCTGTTCTTCAGAAAAATCCTTCAGGTCCCACAAATTCTTTGGTTTTCAAGGATTTTTGTGGATATGAACCTTTTCCAACAATGACTGTATGATTTTGAGATCCATCTTTTCACACTGAGGACAACTGAGGGACTCATATGCAACTATTACAAAAGGTTCAAACACTCACTGATGCACCAAAAGGAAAAACCAAATGAAGAACTGGGGGCTTTTGAAATTTGAAGATCTGGGTAAATTTAATTTATCTTGTCTTCTGGGAAACATGTAACTAACTTCTGTGGCCTCCGAAGGGCACTACTAAATGAAAAAAAATATATGATATTTAGGCAAGATAAGAAAAATGTACATTCAAAAGTTTCCACCCTGAAGTTTCAAGCGTTTGAACCTTCTGCAATAGTTGCATATGAGTCCCTCAGTTGTCCTCTGTGTGAAAAGATGGATCTCAAAATCATACAGTCGTTGTTGGAAGGGGTTCCAATACACAAACAACTGCTGGAAAACCAAAGAATTTGTGGGACCTGATGGATTTTTCTGAAGAACTGCAGGCAGTTTAATTGCTCAGGACAAACAAGGGACAAACAACTATCATTAAATATCTTATGAATATCTTGTTCAGGTCAGTACTAAATAAACAAGAACATGCATTTTGCATGATTTGCATGAACATTTTGCAGATTCTGCAAAGGGGATGTAAACTTTTGACCTCAACTGTATAAAAAAAAAACATGAAATGTCTGCAAAATACTTTGGTATAAATCTCTCAATAGTCGTGTAAAACAACATCCTTTTTACCTTGTCAAACAGCGATGTTCACAGTGACCTGTTTCAGAGCATGTCTCTTAAATGCTAATGAGGTACTGCTCACATTGCCCCTCTCCGCAGTTTGCGTAGTTGGAGGCGCGTTACTATGAAAAAGTAAAACTAATCCACTCCGTCCTCAGTGGCTTTGATATCAAGGTAAAATGAAGATTCATGTTCACTTTACATCCACATAAACACCTGTATTGCTTACGAGATACTGATGCCTCTAAAGCTGATCAAACACGGAGAAAATGGTGGACAGCGTACAACTGGCTGAGAGCAGAAATATGCTATTACGAGAAAGTCTGTCAGTGGTCATTGGCGGGGGCTTAAGCAATATGACGTCATACTGGACAGAAAATCAAAATGGCTTCATAATCGAGACTGTTTAGGTTTATGAGGATTAAAAAAAAAAAGGAGTGAATGGATTTTTTATCATTGTAGGTAAGGAATTTATATGCGAACTCCTTAATCATAACGATTTTGAGGTTATATCTGACCTGATTGACATATCGTTGACTGTCAGTCCATGCTTTGTGATGCTGAAGCCTTTGAAATGTGAAACATCTGCTTTCATCGTTGTAATGAACTGCGTCTACAGAAGGAGATAAAAACGAGCAAATGTGGTAACTCAATCTGTCATTTCCCCGTCCCTGCATCAGGCTCCTCTACCGCCCACCTGAACGCCCCCATTCCTAAGACTTACCAAGAACAGCCAGGATTCCCGCAGTCATCAATGTGACATCCTGTACCACATCATTAATGTATGGGATTTCGATTAATGAAGGGATACAGGTATCCTGCAGGCTTAGTCTCTCATCTATAATCCAGTCTTCCCCACAACCTTGAATATTTCATACTGAGTCTCTTTCACCGCTGACACCAAATGATCATGCAGCCTTGAAAAGTACAGCACTGTCAAGTTCAGGACTGTGGGTCAGAGTGCAGTACAGGAAAGCTGAACACTTTCTGATCATCTGAATCTGTCTTTATTATCAGTAATGGTCATTCGCTGTCTTCTGTCACACACGCTTAGTACAGAATCAGGAAAGGATGGAATTTGGTTTTTCAATTTTACACCCCACTACACTGGTCACACAAGCAATTTACATGTAATTTCAAATGTGCAATCATGCGTCAGATGTTATTAAATCAAGTATGTCGCAGGAGCTTTGCAAATACGAATAATTGAGAAAATAAAATCATTCAACAAGCAATACAGATATTGTTACATAACATGCTGACAGTGTGAGTTTATTTGGTATTCACACAATAGGATATGAAGACAAAATAAATAAAGTAAGGACAAAAGTACTAGAGTGTTTGGATATTTTATATGAAACATGGATTCTTTCATACAGTAACATCTCAGTCCTTTAATGTTTGTGTGTGTGAATATCCTGTACATAATGCCATAATCACTGAATATCCTAAAAAAGGAATACTTATGTCCACATTGATAATGTCAGGTTAAAGTTTGTTTGTCATGTGACTTTTTAAGGCACCTTTTTGACCTGAATGACACAAATGTTCAGACCATTAAGGCAACATTATACGATCATTATCACACAACATTAGACACATAATAGAGCGTTATCTTGCTCATCAGTGTGATTTCCTCACTGATGATGAGAGAATTATAAAGCTTGGCAAAGCTATTTATTGTAGCAGTCACGCGCAACTAACAAAACACTGAAAATTCGAAACATAAACAGACACAATAGAAACATATCTATGATTATTAAAGGAAAAAGAAAGTGTTTGGATGTAACTTCAGTTTTTTCTGGTTAAAGTGAGGTTTTAAGAGGTCCAAAATGGTTGGCTCAAAAACAAGAAAGAGCAAAGGAGATCTCTCCTATCTCAGTTGTTCCTCCTAGACAGCATTGAGATGACATGGAGAGAGAATGGAGACTTTGCTGAAGTCTAGGCTGATGTTTCTATGGAAGACCGCTTTCAACACTAAATTAAAAAAAGGCAGTTGTGACTTTTTATCTAATAATTCTGACTTCACATCCTGCAATTGTTGTTTTCTCAGAGTTGTGAGATATAAACTTGCAATTCTGACAAACTCACAATTGTCACAATTTCTCAGAACTGCAACTGCGAGTTATCAAGTCAGAATTGTAAGATATAAACTCGCAATTCTGAGAGCATATCAGTTTGTTTTCCCCTCAAAATTGGACTTTATAACTTGCAACTGTGCAATCTCACAATTCTGGGAAAAAGTCATATTTGTCACATTTTGAGCTTTTAAATTGAAATTCTGACTTTATTTCCTGCAAATGTGAGTTTATAACATGCAATTCTCAGAAAAAAAGTCAGAATTATGAGTTTTCAGTTGCATGAAAAGTCAGAATTGTGAGTTTTTATCAGAATTGAGTTTTTAATTCTCAGGTAAAAGTCAGAATTATGAGTTTATATCTCACAATTCTGACTTTATAACTCACAATTGTGAGTTTATATCACACAATCCTGAGAAAAAAAGTTTTAATTCCATGAAAAAAGTCAGAGTTTATGTCGCAATTCTCAGAAAAAAGTTGTAATTGCATGAAAAAAGTCAGAATTGTGAGTTTTTATCTTTAAATTCTGACTTTATTTCTCATAATTGTGATTTTATAAAATCGTCAGAATTGTGTTTTCAATTGCATTTTTTAAAAAAATGTCAGAATTGTTAGTCTTTTTTAGTCAGAATTATGAGTTTATATCTCACAATTCAGACTTTATAACTCACAATTGTGAGTTTATATCGCAATTCTAAGAAAAAAAGTCAGAATTGTGAGTTTGTCTCACAATTCAGACTATAACTTTTTTATATCACAAAAAAGTTTATCTCACAAAAAACTGTTTATATCACAAAAAAAATAATTGTGTAAAAAGTCAGAATTGTGAGTTTTTTATTTTGCAATTCTGACTTTATTTCTCATAATTGTGTTTATATCGCAATTCTCAGAAAAAATTCAAAATTGTGAGTTTTCAACAGAACTGAGCTTTTAATTCGCAGAAAAAAGTCAGAATCGTAAGTTTATATCACACAATCCTGAGGAAAAAAAAAGTCTTATTGCATGAAAAAAATCAGTTTTTCACAATTCTCGGAAAAAGTCGCAATTCTCAGAAAAAACGTCAGAATTGTGAGTTTTTTCAGAATTGAGTTTTTAATTCTCAGAAAAAAATTTGAAGTCCGAGTTTTTATCTCACAATTCTTACTTTATTATTTCACAATTCAGACTTTATAACTCACAATTGGGAGTTTATATCACAAAAACAAGTTTATATCACAAAAAAGGTCGTAATTCCGTAAAAAACGTCAGAATTGTGAGTTTTTTCAGAATTGAGTTTTTAATTCTCAGAAAAAAATTTGAAGTCCGAGTTTTTATCTCACAATTCTTACTTTATTATTTCACAATTCAGACTTTATAACTCACAATTGGGAGTTTATATCACAAAAACAAGTTTATATCACAAAAAAGGTCGTAATTCCGTAAAAAAAGTCAGAATTGTGAGTTTTTATCTTGCAATTCTGACTTCATAACTCACAGCAGAAAGTTTATATCACATAATTCTGAGGAAAAAAGTCAGAATTGTGAGATAATAAGTCACAATAACCTTTTAAGATTTGAGATTTATAGTTTTTTTAAGACAACTGTAATAGAAACTGAGAATGAGCAATATGAACACAAAATCTCACAAAAAATTCTCCAAAATCATTTTGTAGTTTAAAAATGTTATCACCAACAAGAGTCTTTGTGTCTATTTTTACTGTCCTTAAAAAATGTACATGAAAAACTGATACATAACTGATAAACAACTGATACTACCCCTAATAAGTCTCCTGAGTTACGAAAGTGCAACCTCTGATCAATAAATCTTTCCTCTTAGGGAGTGTACTGGTGTGAAACGAGACACTTTAATGGGACAAAAATCATGGACACAGTTGTTCAAAAGTTTGAGGATGGTAAGATAAATAATATTGTGAAATATTACCATTTTAAAACATAGTTTATTCCTATGATGCAAAGCTGAATTATCACCAGCCATTAATCTAGTCTTCACTCAAAGTCACATAATCCTTCCGAAATGATTTTAATATGCTGATTTGGTGCTCAAGAAACATGTATTATTAATGTTGAAAGCAGTTCAGCTACCTCATATTTTTGTGGAAAATGCATTTCCATGATTAACCATTTTTCCTGGATACTCGTATTAACAGAAGCCTCAAAAGATTTTTTAGCACATGTAAATGTCTTTACTGTCAAAAAAGACCCCAAACTTTTCAACACTTGTGTACATATTTCCATATGACATTCAAATATGTGTATTGCATAGAACTGCATTAATGCAAGTATTTTTGGAAGAGAGCTTGCTCACACATAGTCCTCCTGTGACCAAATATTTCTGACCTTTGCTGGGGTTAGATATGTTGATATGTCGGTTAACAGCACAACAGAACAAATATTTACCACACGCAAAGTCTTACCACAATGAGAGCTAAAGCCAATAAAGCTGCCCATGCAGGGAGTAAACAGCTGAGAGGCTAAGGCTTTGTGACCATCTGTAATAACCAACGGCTAAACTTTGACGATCAACTAATACTAAAGGAGACAACAGGCTTAAACAGTCCAATCCCTGCAGTGAAACATGGGCAGGGAGGTAGAAAGACAGCCAAAACTGAGATGGAATCTGAAAGTGCTTTTTAAGGCCACATCTGTAGTCCTCCCTGAGCAGCCTGGCGCTATAGTTATAGTGACCTTTTCTTTCGCAGTGATATATAACACATAACTCAGTGCCGGTGTGAACGGTAACTTAATAGAGTGGAACTATTTTATGATGAGGTCTCCTCATATCTGATCAACCGCTGAAGAGTTGAGGTGACTGCATTTTTTTTTCTCACCAGTCCCATCAACTTAGACATAAAAACAGTCAGAATGTCAATATTTGTGGGCAGACTGCCCTTCATCTTGGTGTGACATGCATGGATAAACATGGACAATATATGACTGGCTGAGGTAATCATTGTCATCTTTAAAGGACATAGCAGACTATGAACACAAGATGTCTATCACAGGCTTTGTGTGGTAACCAACTGCAACTGCAACTGCATTTCCATTGCAATATTCCACCTTCCCCAATCAAAAACTGTATAAAACACATCGTTTACGAAACATTGGCGCCTATAGTAAAGTACTGAAAAGGGACTATTGATCCGTGATAACGAAACAGAACAAATCTGTCTGTTTTTCTCATTTGCAACGCAATCATACGTGATAAATCAGTTGTGCATTATATATTTATGCCATACCCTCATGCAGTTCCACGAATATGGTTTGGTAATTAAAGTTTGGTAATAAAATCATTCATCAGCAACTGGTTTGACTCAAAGGCTGAGGTTTAAAAGCCTAACATTAATCTGCCGCTTAAAATATGGATTATGGTGTGCAACTATGCAAGTAACAATGATTTAAGTGCTCTAAAATGACCACAAATTGTTGACATTATGATCTAGCCGTTTGAATTCAGTTTGTGGCAGATACATTTGGCACATGCATTTTCCCAGCACTTCAATTGCACTAAAAGCACATTGGCTTTTACAAAAGCTAGCAAAAATACAAATAATATAAAAATAGCAAAGCGACGGGGCATTCATTTGTCAGGTTGTAGGGGATCTGTAGGCTGGATTAGTTAAAATATATATATATATATATATATATATATATATATATATATTTTTTTTTTTTTTTTTTTAAAGTCCAGCCTTTGCATATGAGGCCTCTTCACTCATCTTTGAATGAAAAACTTTGAAGAAAGCCAGTTTCCACCATGAATAGAAAATAAAAAAGTAATTGCTACTTCTTTTATCACAATTCAGATTTTTTTCTGACAATTGCATGTTATAAAGTGACAATTGTGAGATATAAACTCGCAATTCTGAGAAATAAGGTCTATATCTCACAGTTGTGACTTTATAATACACAACCGTGAGTTATCAAGTCAGAATTGTGAGATATAAACTCGCAATTTTAAGAATATATCAGTCTTTTTTTCCCCTGAAAACTGGACTTTGTAACTCGCAATTGCGAGAGAAAAGTCAGAATTGTGAGTTTGTCTTATAATTCGTAATTACGAGTTTATATCTCGCAATTCTGACTTTTTCTTAGAATTGCTACTTTATTTCTCAGAGTTTATAACTTACATTTCTGACTTTATAACCAACAATTTTGAGTTTATATCTCACATTTCTGACTTTATAACAAGCAATTGCGAGTTTATATCACAATTCTGAAAAAAAGTCAGAATTGCGAGTTTGTATCACTTATATCTGACTTAATTGTGAGATAAACTCACAATTACGAATAATAAAGTCAGATAAGTGATAACTCGCAATTCTGACTTTTTTTTCAGAATTGATATAAACTCGCAATTGCTTGTTATAGTCACAATTCTGACTTTATAACACGCAATTGCAAGTTTATTTCTCACAATTCTGAAAAAAAGTCAGAATTGTGAATTTGTATCATGTAATTCTGAGAAAAAAGTAAGAATTGTGACTATATCTCACAATTCTGACTTTATAAAATGCAGTTGCGAGTTTATATCTCAATTCTGAGAAAAAAGTCAGAATTGTGACTATATCTCGCAACCCTGCCTTTATAATTCGTAATTGTGAGTTTACATCTCGCAATTCTGACTTTATTTCTCAGAATTGCTACTATATCTCACAATTCTGACTTTACAACACGCAACTGCGAGTTTATTTCTCACAATTCTGAAAAAAACGTCAGAATTGCGAGTTTGTATCATGCAATTCTGAGAAAAAAGTCAGAATTGCAAGATGTAAAAAATGGACTTTGTAACTCGCAATTGCGAGAGAAAAAATTGAGAGTTTTTCTTGCAATTCTGGCTTTATAACATGCAATTGCAATTTCTCACAATTCTGAGAAAAAAGTCAGAATTGCAAGTTTGTATCATGCAATTCTGAGAAAAAAAGTCAGAATTGTAAGATAAACAGTAGCATTTACCTTTCTTTATTTTTTTTATGAATGAATATGCAGCAGGGTTAAACAGACTGAAACCACATTGAAAATCTGGAATCCTAAATCAAATTTAAAATAAATTTAATATAAGTTTTAGGATTTTAGAATTAAAACCAAGTAAAAATACTTCCTCTTCTGGGCCACTAATTTTGTGACATGGAGCAACTTTATGCTTCCCCCAGAAAATGTAAATTTTCAATGAAACATTTCACTCAAATTGTCATGCCAATAATGCAATTCCTAATAAAAACAATAGATAAAATAATAAATAAATATGATCATTAAATCTAAGTTATTAAATCAGAGGAAAGCAAAATCTAACTATTTTTAATAGCAGTCTCAGATTTTGAACCCCACTGTGTTTTAAAAAAAAATTAAAAAGTAAAAGATTTGCAGGTAAGCCGCATGTAGAAAGTCCATTTTTAGGAGTGTTGATCACCACCAATATACTGTAGTGATCTCAGCCCAGTTTGATTCTGGAGTCCTGGCCGTAGTATCCCACCTGTAGCAGTATGGCAATGTCAATTAAAATCTGCACTGCACCACAGACCACGAACTGGGTGGGGCTTTCATTGATCACGAAATACAAGGTCTTGAAGATGTCACCAGCCGTCCATAAAAGCACCATCTTTACGCTGAAAAAGAGAGAGAGAGACAGAGAAATAGAACATTTCATTGAAGCATTCAGAAATATATATACATGAAAAGTCTCTCAGCAGTTGGAAAGATCCCACTCAGCTATAAAGCTCTGATAAATGAACCTCATTCGAAACCTTTTAAAGGCGTCATCAATACATCAGACTAATGTATCGTACAATGTCCTGTCCTCCCTCTTGATAAAGTCGTACATCTGTATATCTCGCACATTAATAAGTCTCTGTAGTCTTGTGCAGTTGAGTGTGGTGAGGTGCAGCTTTCAGCTACACTTCATTGAATGCAGTGGACACAATTATTTCTATAAAATTTCAATTAAATTGTGAAGGGGTGAGAAAAGAGCTATACTCCAAATTTTGGCAAACTTAAAAGGATAGTTCAACGAAAAATTTACTCACCCTCAAGCCATCCTAAGTGTATATGACGAATACAATTGGAGTTATAGTAAAAAATGTCCTGGCTTTTCCAACGCTTATAATGGTAGTAAATGGGTGTTGAGATTTTGAAGCCCAAAAAAGCGCATAAAAAGTACTCCACTTGGCTCTGAGATTTTAATAACGGCCTTCTAAAGAAAATCGATGCGTTTAAGAAATATTTCCATATTTAAAACTTTATAAACGGTAATCTCTTGCTACGATTTAAATATGGATATTTTTCTTGCACAAATGCATCGGTTTGCTTCAGAAGGCCTTTATTAACTTCCTGAAGCCGTTTGGAGTACTTTTTATGATAGATGGATGTGCTTTTTTGAGCTTTAAAATCTCAACACCCATTCCCTGCCATTATAAAGCTTGGAAGAGCCAGGATATTTTTTAATACAACTCCAATTGTATTCGTCTGAAAAAAGGAAGTCATATATGCCTAGGATGGCTTGAGGGTGAGTAAATAATGGCCTAATTCTCAGTTTTGGGTGAACTAACCCTTTAAGGGTGAGTAAATCTCGGAGTAATTTTCATTTTTGGGTAAACTATAATGGCGTTTAGAAGCTATAAAAAGATCCATTCACACATTATATGCAGAAATTTACATTTAAATGTCAATTTGACATTGTGAGGTTAAGAGACAGGGAGAACAGTGCATCCTGGGAGACGGACTGAACCATCTTCAGGATGCTTGCGGGATCACCAAAGCACAATACACTGTAAAAAGTTTTCACCAGTTTCAACTTAAAAACGTACGTTTAGCAGCTACCTTAACATTTTAAGTTGAATCAACTTAAGTCATTTAAACTCACAAGTTATATCAAATCATTTTTATTGTAATAAGCTAAGATGACTTGTAGTTTTAAGCTGATTTAACTTAAAAACTGAAGGCAGCTGCTGAACTTAAAAACCTAAGTTGAATCTGGTGAAAACTTTTTACAGTGTATTTTGTAAATGTCAATCCTCTTTCTCTTTTAGGTAGACTCTAAATATTGTCAAACTTAAAGGGATATTTCAGCAAAAAATGAAAATTACCCCAATTTACTCACCCTCAAGCCATCGTAGGTGTATTTTACTTTCTTCTTTTAGACGAATACAATCTGAGTTATAGCAAAAAAAGGCCTGGCTTGGGTGTTGAGATTTCGAAGCCCAAAAAAAGTGTGCAAAAAGTACTCCACTTGGCTCTGAGATTTTAATGAAGGCCTTCTGAAGCAAATCGATGCGTTTGTTTAAAAATAAATAAATCTTGTAAAGTAAATCTCAAAGTAATTTTCATTTTTGGTTAAACTATAACAGTGTTTAGAAGCTATGAATAAATCCATTCACGCATTATATGCAGAAATTTACATTTAAATGTCAATTTGACCTTGTGAGGTTAAGAGACAGAAGGAACAGTGCATCCTGAGACACGGAATGAACTATCCTCAGAATGCTTGCGGGATCACCAAAGCACAATATTTCGTAAATGTCAATCGTCCTTCCTTTTTCACAAAAAGTTAAGCTGTGAAAACCACCAAGAAGCAGCTAAAGATAGACGCTGCATTCTCAGCGGTATTTATGCTGAATGAGTTCATTCATCAAGTGTAAAGATAGAAAAGGTGGTCTAAAGATGAGTACAGACTATACATCAGCTGTCACAGACAGAGAGGAATGTGCATTGGACTTTTTGCACTCACGGCAGTCGCCCCTATAAGAGAAATTAGTCTTTCACACAACGTGGGGCAACAGAAACAGATATCTACAGAAATGAAATGGTCCATTCTAGCTAGTTGTCTACTTGATGTTGGAAACCCACTCATCTCAACATGACATTGATTATTGATTATCACTGTCTGTGCATTGTTTTGGTGTCATGAGAAGATTGTGAATGAGGATGTAGGAACATCTGTTGGCAGGAGATGCAATGCTTGCCAACAAAAGTGTGAAATATCATCATTTATCTGGCTCTCAGATACTTTACAGTGCTAAAATGTGCTGTTATGGACACTGCCGTGCTAAATCAAAAAGATTAGGCACTGTATCTTGATAGTACTGAAGCACTTTGTCTACAAAATGCTGATTGCTGGTGCTCCAAGCAAACTAAGAAGTGCCATGGAGGTGAATTGGGTAAACGATTAACTGAAAAAGGCCAATAGGGATCCTGAAAGTAGTACTTTCTATTAAAAAAAAAAATTTTCATAAAATGAAACATTTCATAGCCGGAAATCTCCATTAAAACAATCCGCTTAAAGTGCTTTGAGAGGAAATGTGTCCTCTATGTCTGATCAAAAAGTTACACGACTCACTCTTCTCCTCCTTCATTTCTCTTTTGCATTAGTTTACTCTAGAGACCATCTTCAAGCATCATTAATGGGGATGAAACATTAATGAGGTAATTAAAGGGGGTTGGGTCATCTGTACAAGAGCAATGCTAACGGTGACGCCACAATAAAAACCACTTAATGGTTCTCCATCTTCCGCCCTGAGAACAGGAACTCTTTCAATTGTTCCCAAACATTCATTGTAAGATAAACACGCCCTTTCTCGCTCGCAAAAACAAACTGCTATCTTTTTTCCCTGCTCCCCTTCCCCTCCGAGCCCTATGCGGATTGACAGCAGATGAAAGAAATGCTCAGCAAACAGCGAGCAGCGCTTCAGGGCCTGTGAGAGAGGTAGAAGTGATTATTGCATTGATTAGGAGAACTGAGGCCACGGTTACAGCACTCCCAGTCCACACTGAACAGCCCTGCACTCAACCCTGACAAGCCTTCAATTGATCCTCTTCAACCTGACACTCTCATCTCTATGCTAAGAGATGAGGCTAGGAAAAGAAAGAAAGAAAGAATTAATAGTAAACAAAATGGAAGTAAATACAGATAAATAAAAAGAACAAATAGACGGAACATTACCATCATAAACAGACAGAAAGTAAGAACAGACAGACAGAATGAGAAAACGAGTGTTAGAACACCACAAATAAGGATAGGAAAAAAATCAATTGATTTGAGAACTTGAGAATGGTTATGTGTAAATATGTAAACAACTGCACAGATAGACAGATACAGAACGATAGATAAAATGGCAGAATGATAGATAGATAGATAGATAGATAGATAGATAGATAGATAGATAGATAGATAGATAGATAGATAGATAGATAGATAGATAGATAGACGATATACAATGACAGATCGATAGATAGAACGAAAGATCGACAGAACAACAGATAGAACGATAGACAGATAGAGTCAAGCATGAAATTATTCATACCCCTGGCAAAATCTGACTTAAAGTTACTTTTATTCAACCAGCAAGTTTTTTTTGACCAGAATTGACACAGGCTTCTCCCAAAAGATAATAAGACGATGTACAAGAGGCATCATTGTGGGAAAAAAAAATATTTCTCAGCTTTTATTTACATTTGAACAAAAAGTGTCATGTCCAAAATTATTCATTCCCTTCTCAATAATCAACAGAAAAGCCTCTATTTGGTATTACAGTAATCAAACGCTTCCTATAATTGCTGACCAGCTTTTTGCATGTCTCCACTGGTATTTTTGCCCATTCATCTTTTGCGATGAGCTCCAACTCTTTCAGGTTGGAGGGTCTCCTTGCCATCACCCTGATCTTTAGCTCCCTTCACAAATTCTCAATTGGATTTAAGTCAGGACTCTGGCTGGGCCACTGCAAAACGTTAATGTTTTTGTCTGCTAACCATTTCTTTACCACTTTTGCTTTGTGTTTTGGGTCGTTGTTGTGCTGAAATAGCTTGGACTATTTGGAATGGTATAGAACTTTGGATTTTCCCATAGACTGTGACAGTTTGCAAAGGGTATGAATAATTTTGGACATGCCACTTTTTGTTCAAATGTAAAAAAAGGCTGAGTCGTTTTTCTCCGTAATGATGATCTTGTACATAGTCTTATTATCTTTTGGGAGAAGCCTGTGTCATTTCCGGTCAAAAAACCCTTGCTGGTTGAATAAAAGTAACTTTAAGTCAGAATTTGCCAGGGGTATGAATAATTTCGGGCTTGACTGTAGATAGATAGACAGACAGACAGACAGAACAACAGACAGAATAATACAACCCCTGGTCTGTTGGTCTGGTGAAGCAGACTTCATGTCGATAGTTAAAAGCTCTGTCTACTGGAGGCTAGAGAAGCCAGACATATAAGGTGCAAGACAAGCCTACTGGGCTTCTGATGAAATTTCAGTTTTGACATTTGGCAGAGACATCTAACAAGGGACAGTGTTCTGAAGATCTGCCCCAGACAGATGTATCGATACACTGGCATCTCCCTTCTTCACAGTCTCTCTGGATTCTCTCTACTGAATTCATATCGATGGAGAGATAAACCATGACCAGCGAACAGCCTCTGACAGAGACACCAAAACTCTCTCATAAAGACCCTCACTCACTACAAATGTCCACAAAGGGACTTAAGTGAAACAGAAACTCATTCTGTTTCTAGTCTCTCTTCACCTACGGAAAGTAAAATACAAGCAAAAACAAAACCTTGAGAATCCGTCAAGGAAAGCTACTGTATGAACCATTCATGGGCTGAAGAAGTGAACTCTTCACAACTATGGCACATTTGAAGAATGGTGAATTTAAACAGCTGGCGAGAGAAAAGACAGGCCATCCTCAACAAAAAGACTGTGAAATATTTATGTAGATCGATCCATCCGCCTCAAACACAAGAGAGTTTGCACACTTCCCAAAAGAGATCAGTCTCCACCACACACACAAAAAGAAAAACCACAGGAAAACCTCCAAGAGAAAAGTGATGGAGATATTAAAGGCCTCAAATCGAATTATGTTTCTCCACCATATGGCTACCAAACAAGCTCACACAGATCACTGTCTTGCGAACAAAGCTTAGCCAATCAAAACAGTCCGAAAACACATTCAGCACATCTGCGACGTGCTTCGGATGGAAGTAGAGTGTTCAAGCAGCCTTTAAATCAGTACGGCTGGACATTATATCATCCCCTGTGATATATTTCTACTTCTGTATACACAAAGCCATTAAGAGCGATGCTAATGTCATACAAATGGGCACGTCAACCAGAAAAAACGATGGTTTTCTCATTCATTCCCTGCAGAATGCTGGCACTCTGCTCTCTTTTATTTTTCTTGTTCCTCACCCCCCCCACTCTGCTGCGCTTTGCCCTGGAGGAAATGTGAATAATTCTGTTGCGGTACTGGTCCTGGCAAGCCGTGGCTGCTAGCGGCTCCTCTAATTCAATCACACGGCTCAGTCTGATCAATGGGGACTGAGCAGGATGCTGGCGTACCTCAGCTCACCTTGGGTCATGTGGCGATCCACTCCATTGGTTTTTTCTTCTCTAATTAACCCAGACATGACAGCCAACAACTCTGAGGGCAATAACTCTACTGATAAAGTTCTGTATGTTTGCGTGCCTCTAAGCGATAGCAACTCAAAAATCGAAATGTGTCCAGACATACCTTGCTAATATGTGCTGAAACATCACTTTCAGGTATCAGAAAGTCGATGGCTATGTTTAGAACAGAATACTATTACTTCTGCAGTATGAATAAATTGTATTAGGGATGCAAAATATATTCCCAACATCAGTTATCAGACAATTCTTTGATTTATTAGTAGCAGCCCATATTGGGTTTTTAAACTTTTTAGAAAACTTTTGCCATTATGAAAGGGATCATTTCAAGGGATAGTGACAGAATATGGCCAAAACTATTTAAGAGCACTATAAAGTGAATTTTTCTTTTAAGAGTGTATGCTGTTCTTTTCAGTTTTCAATTCATCACAAAAAATTAAGAAGCAAAACCGTTTTCAACACTGATGGAGAAATAATAATAAGATTTTAATTTGTTAGGGGTTCCCGCATGTATTGTAATTGTTAGAATGGCCAAGGATCAGCAATCTCCACATAAAACTGAACGTGCAGACGACACAGTAAGTCGTAGAGACTTGAAACTTGGAGGGATGGTAGTACTCACACCACCGACAACGTCACCAAAGCTCAACCCAATCGGCCTAACGGGGGCATTACAGCGATCAAAAGTACAAAATCACCCATAACTCCTGTCAGTTGCAGGCTTAAGTGTCTTATGTCATTGGAATCCTCCGATTCGATCGTGAGCCTGCCAAAATTTTCAGGTATTTTGGATTTTTTTGATCGTAATTAAAGGAAGATTCTCTGGAGAGTGAATGTCAATAATTATCAACTGACCGTCGCAAAGCGTTTGAAAGGGGCGGGGACACTTTTGGTAAAATGCCTATAAGTTTTGAACGGAAAGAGATATCTTTGCCAAACTCAGAACACATATGTAAGAGCTCAATCTGAGGTCACATGAAATAAAAAAAATCACGGAGCTTGGCCACTATAGCCTGTGCGCTATAAGAGGGAAAAAACATAATAATGGCTATAACTATGCAACCATTTGTCCTAACAACATAAAAATCGCTGTGCACAGTCTTGGTCCAAATTGCTACAAGCATCTATAAGGAAATTTACGCATCTCAAAACAACTTGGCCATTGTCCAATAAAGTTTGAGCACCTATTAGACAAGGTTAATGGAGGCCGAGCATAACGAAATTTGTGGGTATGTTTGACCCATGGCCCTACAGGTCTGTAAGAATTTTGAAAGAAAGTGGCTACTAGGGGGTGATATCGCATTTTTCAAGTGTATAAATGATTGTATATTGCACGATTTTTCATATATTGCATGATCTTCATATCATTTGATAGATCTCCTTATGCTGAGCAGCTTTGCCTCAAGGACCACTACTGTCAATCAAATCGTTTGTTAAATGATTGAGAAAAAAACTACTTTTGCAAATTAGTCCTAGGTTTTTTCGCCATATCTGGAAAAAACTACAGCAGTACAATTCTCTGGACAAAATGTTGAAATTCACCCTTTGGGAAGCTATAACGGGGTCATTTAGAAATGTTCGAATTTACCCCAAATCCTACAAAGTCTAAAGGAAAACTCAAAACTTCACAAAACCTGGTGAGCACATGCGACAGGTGATTCTAAACAAGCTGCCGCTATAACAATCATAAACGTTTAAAAAAACATAATATTTCTATAGCAACATACCTGGATTTCCCAAAAAAAAGCTTCAAATCATTGATTTAGGTGGTTACAAACTTGCTAAATGTCTTTTTTCATCTGTGCTTAAATGCCTTAAAGTGCTCGAACCCAGGTAATTGCTGTTTGCAGCTATATTTTTTATATATTTATATTTTATTTTCAGCAAAAACAATGCTGTGCTTAAAACTATGGGAGCCCGTTTCCACACTTGGGAGTTTATTTCTTCCAATTCAGAATTTTTTCTCAGTATTGTGAGATATAAACTCACAATTGGCAGAAAAAAAATGTAATTGCCGTTTATAATCGCAATTCTGACTTTCTCCCAATTGTTAGTTTATATCTCACAATTCTAGGAAAAACTAGGAAAAAAACGTTGTGACTTTATATCTAGCAAATCTGACTTTATTTCTCAGAATTGTGAGTTTGTATCTTGCAATTCAGAACTGCAAGAAAAATCTGAATTGTGAGTTTTTAAATGATGGTTCTGACAATTCTAGGGAAAAAAAGTCAGAATTGCAAAAAAGAAAAAGAAAAAAAGAAAAAATTGCAAGATACAAACTCGCAAGTGCAAGAAAAAAGTCAGAATTACATTTATTTCAAAATATTTTATTAGTTTTATATCATGCAATTCGGACAAAAAAAAGAGTTGTGACTTTATATATCACAATTCTGATTGTATCTCTGCGAGACATAATTGTGAGAAAAAAGTCAGAATGTATTTTTTATTTTATATTTTATTTTATTTATTTATTTGAAATCAAATGAGCATATTAGAATGATTTCTGAAGGACCATGTGACACTAAAGATTAGAGTAATGGCTGCTAAAAATTCAGCTTTGACATCATAGGAATAAATGACATTTCAAAATATGTTAAAACAGAAAATGGTTATTTTAAATTGTATTAATGTGCTAGTGTTTTAGTGTTTTAAGCCATGGTAAGCATAAGATCTAACCTGCATATTGCAAAAGTTTATTTACTGGTAATCTAAAAAAAAAAATCCCCAAACTGCAAAGCAAAACTATGTAAGATAAGACTCTTTTTCATAGTAGCCTTCTTGTCAGCAAATAAGCAAAAGAAATAGCATCCCTCAGTATTGTTGACTTGTTTTAGTTTAATAAAGCATTTCTTTCACTCTGCTTGTGTCCATTTTATGGCTTTTGCTTCACTAGCTATGATAAATGAGTTTTTGCCACCTGGGTGTATTGCTGAGCACCATTTGAAGCGACTATAAGGTAGATCACATGCACAAACAAACCACAGAAAGACAAATAGCCCCCACCAGTTGTCATAACAGCAGCCACAACAAATCAGAACCACATCTATGCTAGCGAGGACACTTTTCATTCCCCAGACACCCTGTATAGGTAAGTTATATCCACTGCTTCCTTATTTTTATAAATACGAGAAACGTTTCCTATGAGCGTGAAACTCCCAGGGGTAATCAGGGCCGATCAGGACTCTGTGTGAGCACCGAGGCCCATGGCGAAGCTCATGGGAAAATCTGACTGCGTGTCTCTGCTTGTTAGGGAGACAGATTACAGTGCACTCGGCTTCATCAACACAGCAGGGTCCTGATGCTAACTACGCTCTTGACTTAGCATGGAGCCCAAATCCCAGAAACTGGTTTCAGCTGACATTAGAGCTGAGTGGCTCGAACTTTTCCTTAACTTTTTTACTTTTTTTTTTTTTAGAGCTCCTGTGAAGGCATCTGAACTGGAAGAAGTGAGAGACAGCAGGTGAAAGACAGTGACGACACTGATGCTTGTTGTGCAATCTAAGTATTTGGGACTTATTCAATTAGACTTAAACTATATATAGTAGCTTTAAATTAAAGAAAGCATGGAAATGCCTCTTAAAGGGAACCTCAGGTATTAAGACTTGCATGGCTTTATATAGGCTTTATATAACATAAATGATGTCTCTTTCTGAAATATATAGTTGAAAACCCATGAAAGATTTATGTTATTTTAAAAAATCCACATTGTTTTATACATATTTTGGACTATGGGGGAACACAACTCGTATCAGCCAAACTAGGAAAATAAAATACTGATACGATGCCACATTCTGAGGCTTTTGATTGAAGCTTTCAGTTGAAGGGCAACAAGAGAAGCACTCCTTTCTTACAAACAGCAGAGACAAGAAATACTAGATGCCATCCTGACAGGATGTAAACACGTCATCATTTGTCATGACGCCGCAGCCACTGAAGGAGTTTCTCAGCGCGGATTTCACTCGCTCTTTTAGTAGCAGTGATAATTGTATCAGTATTTTATTTTCTGAGTTGTGTTGTGGTAAAAATAGCAACAGTAACAGAAGCCAGTAGCTCATCGAGTGCAACCATTTTACATCACTGAAATAATGGCATCCCCCATAGTCCAAAATATGTATAAAACGATGTGGATTTCTTAAATAACGTAAATGATTTTACGTTAGAAAGGATTTTCTACTACATAAAATGAAATTCCAGAACTTTCAACCACTTTTCAAGCACTACTTTTTTGATTTTCAAGAACTTCAATCAAAGATCTCACTTAACAAATAATGTCTTCTCTTTCAAATTCTAAAAAAAATAAATAAAAATATACTAATAAAACTAAACTGCAAAAATAATACAATACAAAGTATGCTACACTTTTACTATAGTAAAACCTTTTTTTTGTATTTGTCTTTTTTCTTTTATTTTTATAATTGTACTGACGTAATTGTGTGATCTTTTCTACTGTTTAAAAAAAGAATCAGATAAACAGATTGACTAAACCACTCCGAAATCATCATCTGAAACAAATTATTCATCATACGTGTGCCGAAGTCCTGATCTGAATCAAATGATTTGTGATCCATGTTCTGAACTTCCGATCTGAAGCAAATAATTTGCGATCCACACTCTGAAGTCCCCATCTGAATAATGATTCGCAAATCATTGGACTTAGATTGGGACTTTAAAATCGCACATTGCGAAACATTTGATTTAAATCGGAACTTGCGCATCGTGAATCATTTGAATCATTCAATTCGCGAAATTATTCACAAACCCATTTCTATCTAAATCAAATGACTTGAGATAAGCAAAGTCCTGATCTGAATAAAATGATTCACGATACGCAAAGTTCCGATCTAAATCAAATGATTCATGGTATTGTGGTACTGTTTTGCGATTTGAAGTCCTGATCTAAATAAAAAAATGATTTGCAATATGCAATCTGATTGGAGCGCTTCGAAACAGCGAATCATTTTGTGAGGCATTGGTTTAACCAATTCAGAGTTTCGAAATGCTCACTTTTACCCATCATTACATGCTTTTTAAAATCACTACAAGCAATGTTGAAATTTGAAAATGAATGGCTCTTTTAATTTAATCTTGCTTATGCTAGTGAATTGCTTAAAATGAGTGATCAAAGTCATGAGTTTGAATCGAATGGAGCGGATCCAGCATAAATGACTCAAATTGATTTGGTTCAACTGTTCCTCATTAGTTTTATGACATTAACTGTAAGCGAAATAAGCGGGAAAAGGTATGTTTTTTTGAATTGCAGGAATTTTGCATGAAAAGATGTGCTTATTAAAAAAAATTACACACACATTTTATTTTATTAAAAATTCAAGCACTTTTTAAGTACCTCGTTAGGAATATTGCTATTTGCAAGGGTTTTCCAGTCCTTTTACATTTCAAAAAGTCAAATTCAAGTACTTTAAGAACTTCAAGCACCTTGTACGAACCCTGTTTATGGTCTATTAAGCAATGCAAGTCTTAATACCCTTAATTCCCTTTAAAGTTCTGGCTGCCAATGTTCTTTCTTATCATTCATAAACTGGAAAAAAATAGTTTCATTATACATTCCTTGGTTATTGTTATAGTTGTGGTGTGGACTACCCTATTGTCATTGAATTTGATTCTAATTATTATAATGATTATTTAAACTTTATATATTTATCATTATCAGTCTTGGTGTGAACAGCCATTTACTCCAACAACCTGTATCTAAAGTCTTTGCTGGCATCAGACAAGGATAATGAGTGTGAGTCTATGTGTTGGAGACTATGCTGTAGGAGAAAAAAAGGGTTTACGGGTGAGATTCCATGTACGCTGGTTCGTTATGTCTCTATAACTAGAACCATCATCAAAGAGTCCACACCACGGCTAAAGACGATAGCCATTTGAAATATAATTCACACTGAATGTGGTTGTCAGACACACACACACACACACACACACACACACACACACACACACACACACGATAGTGTGAGAAAAAACAACCTTAGATAAAATAGGTTGAGCTCCTTTTGCTCACATGTCAACAGAGCCCTCAGGGTCCAAAATCTGAAATGAAAAAGATCAGGAATCATTTTCTGTAAAAATACAAATGTGAACACAAAAAAGCCGCTGTCAAGAATTCTGAGGGCCTTTCAGAGCTTGAAAAATGGGGTAAAGCCTCATGGGAGAAGGGAGTCACCGTGTTGCTTGATACCCGGTCCATTAATGTCAGTCACAGTCTGAGACACACATTGCCCTGCTGTTCCTCACTTCATCCTGCTCTTACATCTGTGTTTCCACCAGAGTACCATGATTTTAAACAGCAGCAGAAGTGGACACAGAATCAACGAGAAGTTCAATTGAGGAGAAAGAAGGTCAACGAGAGATGGGAGCTTTCGGGGAGATGGGACCATTTAAATCCTTCAGGTTCAATAAATGTCTGGCTCAAGGGCACAGTGTTGGACCCTCCCGGCTTCACTGGCCCGTATTAAGGACAGTAGGAGGGTATGGATAGTTGGTCTTGTTAAAGACAGCACTGCATGTGTCATTGGTAGAAGTACTGATGTGGAGACTATCACGATACCTCATAAAACTCTCTCTACAAGGGTAAAGCAACGCAAACACAAGCTCTGTTTCACAACCTAGTGAGCTGCCCACAAAGACAACATTTTACAACCAAGGATCAGTGGGAAAAAAAGGGGGCAAAATTCCCCAAAATTACCTATACGTACAAAACACTACTGTTTCCATCTGTTATTTACAGTAAAACACCAACAGCATTAACAACTATTAACAAAGAGTTAAGTTAATGTTATGAACTTAAAGATGCAGTATGTAATATTGACAGCTAGCGGTTGAAATGAGTACTGCAATCCAAATTCAAAATATTAAAGAGACTAAAAATAAAATATTGATACAATACCACATTGTGCAGCTTTTGGTTGTAATTTTCAATCGGAGGTCAACAAGAGAAGCGATGCAAGTCCTCACTGCTTATTTAGCATAAAGAGAATGGGAAGATGCCTGTGGATGAACAAAACTTCCTAAAGACCTGCGTCTTTATTCTCTCCACTTTAGCCCTGATGCCTTTGCTGTGGGTGAAGCTACATCACGAAAGTATTCACACAAACATAGATGCATATGTAGATCGGGATAGGCGCTTTCCTTTTGAAAACGACCTGAATAGACAGCCAAGGAACTACCACTTTCAAGGCCCAGAAAGGTAGTAAGGACATCATTAAAATAGCCCATGTGACATTAGTGGTTCAACCGTAATGTTATGTATCTCCGAGAATACTTTTTGTTCACAAAGAAAAACAACAACAACTTTTATTGACGTCATTGATTGTGTTGTTATCTATGGAGGGCTAGAACGCTCTTGGATTTCATCAAAAATACCGTAATATGCGTTCTGAAGATGAAGGTCTTACGGGTTTGGAACGACATGAGGGTGAGAAATTAATGACAATTTTATTTTTTGGGGTAAAGTAACCCTTAAAAAGCCATTTTAGGGCCTTGATACATGCAATGTAATAAAACACTGCTAGATTCACATTTATCTCCTTTGGAAATACCTACTGGACTATTCACCCAAAGTGACAATTCTGTCACCATTTCATCATTTTGTTATAAACCTCCATGACGTTTTCTTTACTAGAACAGATGTTTGAAGAATGACGCCACTTGTCTTTACTATTCAGTGAAAGCATATAGGCAAATTTTCCAAAGTACAGTGATCCGCCTTCTAAGGTAGCATACTAACTGAAACACAACCTCATAAGAGATCAATTTCTCCACACTTCACATTGACAGTATAGCACTCCTGATATGAAGACTTAACCCACAATTGATTTTTGTCTTTCTTTCTTCAGTCGTAAGGAAATTATGTTTTTTTTTTGGAGGAAAACATTTCAGGATTTCTCTCCATTTAGGGGACTTCTATGGTGCCCCTGAGTTTGAACTTCGAAAAAAAAAGCTTCAAATGGCTCTAAACGCTCACAGCCGAGAAAAGGAGGGTCTTATCTAGCAAAACGAATAATAACCGATCGTTTCGCTAGATAAGACCCTTCTTCCTTGGCTGGTATCATTTAGAGCCCTTTAAAGCTGTATTTAAACTGCATTTTGGAAGTTCAAACTCAGGGGCACCATAGAAGTCCATTATATGGAGAGAAATCCTGAAATGTTTTCCTCAAAAAACATCATTTCTTTACGACTGAAGAAAGAAAGACATGAACATCTTGGATGACAAGGGGGTGAGTACATTTGTAAATTTTTGTTCTAAAAGTGAACTACTCCTTTAAGTGTTTTTTCTTTAATCGTTAATGCGACCTTTTTACACCACAGACTGAACAAAATTAAGCATTGCTTGGTAATAGTTGTAAATATTGTCATACTAACAGTCTGAAGTTATCTGACATTATTAAGATGAATTTGTTCTGGCATCTGACTCTTGTCATAGTACTTGTCATATTTTATTGCCATTTTCTTAACTACAGCAAATAAACTGCAATAATGTGAGAAATGTTGAAGGTGTCTAAATACATTTTGGTTTGACTGTAACTTTTATAATTTATAATTATAATTTATAAATACTTTTTGATACTGTCTACATATAATCAACATAAGCAGCTCACTGGGTTCTGGAATGGAAAACAGAAAAAATCTGTTCATTAGATTTTGAGTTTTCTGTAGTCAAACAATAATTTTGTATGAGGAACACATCGAAATTTCTCAATTATTCATTATCTGCAGAAGCTCTCAAATCTCAAATGCAATATGCCAACCCTGACATGATGCATTTTTACTGGATGAGTAAATGTTAATAGTTTTTTTTATTTCTGAGTGAATTATTTTTTTAATATTCTTGCAGTAGTCACTGCACATTTAATAATTTTCCCAACAAAATCCCAACAAGTTTGTGCATAGCCTTGTCAGGTTTAAAGGTTCACCACATATTTACACGCAGATATATGTACACAATATACTGTATACAAACAAACACTGCAGTGCTATCTTGGTGACAGATATATTCCACTCATAGATGTTGAAGAATGGCTTTAAATACACATTCTGAACCATGTCTCCATAGGCTTCGCCAATAATAAATTTACTCGTATACGTAAAGAAACAGAGACGTCAGTGCAGTGATCGGTCGAGGGCCATCGACGCCTGCAGACACTCTAAAATCACATCAAGGGCAAAGGCATTACACACTACACGCTATGGCAGTGACGCATTCATTGTGTTCATAAAAAGATGGATTTCCAGAGGAACGCCATTTACATTAGCTTCCATTTTCCTTTCTCAGCCTAAACTGTGCTCACAATGTTTAATTTGGCTCATAAAGGCGAGCCTGGAGCGTGTGTCACACTGAGTTCTGTAGAGCAGACCATGAGATGAAGAGCTTTCCCCCCCTTTTTTTAAAATAAAAAGAAGGAAAAGAGCTGGCTTCAGCTGAAGTGGAACTGATATCGAGCTGTGATTATTATGCTGACTGAAGCCTGAGGCTAAAGATATTAGCTTTACTCTAAATTCTCTCTGGTGCTCATTCTTGGGTTTTTTTTTCTTCAAAAAGTACCAGTAAGGTCAACTTTGTTTCACCAAGGCGTCTTTGGATTTGAGAAGAGTGGGCTATAACATCAATTAACAAGCTCATTAGCTGTCTAATATTAATTATCATCATTATGTGCTTTTAATGAGTGATGTCTCAGGTGAGGCATGTCCTGCAAACAATTACACTGTGTGAATTTAACCTTCTCACCTTCAACCTGTAATGGCACAGGCGACACACTTTATGGCAACAATGAACAAAAACTGCCACAAGGGTTGTGACTCATAAACTGTGACACATAGGCTGTATATTTTGAATGCTACATGGAAAATAACACACATGGACAGTTGTAGTGATTGTTTTACTTCACTTCTATGAAGTGAACTAACCCAAATCTAATATTAGCTGATAAATTATATACACTTGAAGTCAAAAGTTTACATACACCTTGCAGAATCTGCAAAATGTTAGTAATTTTGCCAAAATAATAGGGATCATACAAAATGCATGTTATTTTTTCTTTAGTACTTACTTGAATAAGATATGACCCTGTTTAAAAGTTTACATACACTTGATTCTTAATACTGTGTTGTTATCTGAATAATCCACAGCTGTTTTTTTTAGTTTAGATAGTTGTTCATGAGATATTTAGGCAAAATAAGAAAAATGTATATGTTTTCATTCTGTTCAAATGTTTTCACCTCCCGGCTCTTAATGCATGGTTTTTACTTCTTAAGCATCAGTGAGTGTTTGAACCTTTTGTAATAGTTGCATTTGAGTCCCTCAGTTGTCCTCAGTGTGAAAAGATAGATCTCAAAATCATACAGTCATTGTATGAAAGGGTTCAAATACACAAAAATGCTGAAAAAACAGATTTGTGGGGCCTGAAAGACTTTCTAAAGAACAGCGAGCAGATTAACTGTTCAGGACAAATAATTAACAATTGTCACAAGAAAAAAAAAATCAGAGCTTTGGATCATTCAGGTAACAACATAGTATTAAGAATCAATCATATGTAAACTTTTGAACTTGGTCATTTTTATGAATTCAACTATTATTTTCTTTTGTGGACTATATGTAAACATGTAAAATATCTTCTTTAGGTCAGTACTAAATAAAAAACAACATGCATTTTGTATAATCCCTCTTATGTATGTGTATGTACGTATGCCTGTTACAACGAATTCTGGGAATGCATTTTCCACTTGGTAGGTTTTGAATGTAACGTTTTAATGTAATGTAAGGCCTAAATTAAACATTTTAATGAAAGATCAATAACAGCTTGGGTCTTGTTTACCTCATGCCTCTTGTGGAGTGGTTGTTGTAGTTCTGCAGCAGCTGAGGCAGTCCCAACATGGCTTCAAACATCACAGCCAAAGAGCCCAGGGCCTCCACAAATAGGACCCAGTCCAGAAAGAGGAAAGTTATGAAAGCACACAGTAGTGTGAAGGCAAAGCAGAACATCAGATAGTCCTCAAAAGAACTCCAGCACCAGAAATACCGAAGGTCCAAATCTGTAAGAGAGACAAAGAAAGATAAAAAAAATGTTTTATATACAGACAATGTGATCTCTCTATAATATTACCCAAGAAAATAAGAAAGGGAAACTTTAAAGCTTTTTATCATTAGTATGCATATCACAGTGCTCAGCACCTCACACAAACTCTCTCATGGTATATAAAAAAGTTAAATGAGCTTTGAAACCTTGTGTGCCACTTTCTGCAAATCTCAATTATATAAAGAAACCCATTTACGACAACTCAACATTTCATTTACAATTTTCCTGAGAGCCGTGAAATAAATGACCAGGCCCTCCAGGGGAACACAGCCAAACATTCAGCAGTGAGGATTAAGCACTTGCATAAAATAAAGACAAAAACATGACTGTACTCCAGTCAGCAGAAAAGAAAGGCTTATATATATGCTACTGTTGTGTGTGTGTGTGTCTCTCTCTCTCTCTCTCTCTATCTATATCCATATCTATATCCATATCTCTATCTATCTATCTATCTATAGATAGATATAGATAGATAGATATAAATATATAATAGTGTTCAACCGATTGGCCGATGCCAATACCGATAATTACAAATCAAGCAGACCAATAACCGATATGTCTGGAGTAAATATGAAAATTAATGTCAAAATTAAGAATAAAAAGGGCTCTGACAAAAACTCTTTACATGCTTTTAAATTATTTTATTTGCAAATCGGTTTTGAAAACGACCACTACCGATAACCATCAAAAAGTCACAATAATTTTTTTCTTTTTTAGTCAGTGGTGGAATCACTTTAATCACTTTAAGAGCTGCCCAGATCCAATATACTGTTAAGCATGTGTTTACTGTCTCAGCTGCTTGCTTTCACTTGAGACCTAAATACATACAGATAGGATTAGTGATCGACCGATTGGCCGATGCCAAAACCGATTACAAATCAAGTAGACCGATAACCGATATTTTGAACCGATATGTCTGGTCTAAAAATAAAACTGAATGTTAAAATTAAGAAAAAAAAAAGGGCTCTGACAAAAATGTTGTCAAAAAACTCTTTAAATGCTTTTAAATTATTTTATCTGCAAATCGATTTTTAAAATGACCACTACCAATAACTATAAAAAAGCTTAATATTGGCACCAATAATAGACCTGGCCAACAGCAAAAATAAAATAAAAATAAATAACAAACAAACAAACAAAAAAAACCCCACTGAAGATGGAAGCAATGGCTGCTGAAAATGGAGACTTGCCATTAAAAAAATTAAATAAATAATGCATTAAAATAGAAAACATCTCTTTAAATTGTTAACAGTTTAAAAATAAAATTGTACAAATTTTACTGTTTTTTAATGTACTTTCAATTAAATAATAAATACAATAAATACAGCCTTGGCGAACATAACACTTAAAAAATAAATAATGTTTTTAATAAAATGCAAAGATTTTACAGGAATTGCAGGGCATAATAAACCATAAATAAATATTACATTTAAGAAACCACAAAACCAGTTTTAAGTAGCACGGGTATATTTGTAGAAATAGCCAAAAATACATTGTATGAGTCGAAATTACTGATTGTTTTTTAATGGAAAAAATCATTATATCTTTCCATAAATATTTGTAATCAAAGTCAAAATGCATTATGATATTAGCAGATTCCGTATTACATCTGAAATTAGCTGTTTGCAATGTGTTTTAATACATTCTAAAAGATAAATATTAAAATGTATTACTTACGGTTACAAATATATTTATGAAATCATACAGTGAAGGTGTTACTAAAAATGCATTATATATATACACACACACACACACACACACACACACACACACACACACACACACACACACACGTACATGAAAATGTGTCGGCATGTTTTGTCCAGTCTCTTATGAATCAGTGAGGACAAAAACAAATAAGATACAGGACAGTGAAGACAGCTTCTGCGTCACATTGGTCATCTCTAAATTAGTGATCACGCACCATGTAAGACGTTCTGACAAGATCACGAGTACCTGTCTCTCGTCCAAACTGATGGCACAGGATCCTGAAATGAGCTGACATCAGCTCCAAAGAATTGATAGCTAAATAATAGCCCTATTTGTTACAGCTTGGACTGGAGTGTCACGTTCAGCAGCAGAGAGCCCACAGACCACACGCTGTCATTTAGTAGGTTTTATGTTCTGATTACTTGCATGCGTCTACTTGACAGGCATCGGCGCTGCAGTGAGGCTGCAGTGTGGCTGCCGTGCCATCCGCTGTCGGGAAACATTCGCATGAGTGTGCGGTAAAGCAGAGGCGAGATGTCTGGATGTGTGCTTGTGTGATTAATGCACCGTATATTATCAGAAAACTCACAGCTTGAAATTGGAGAACAGATAGGATCAGGAATTAAAAAGCCTCAGAAGTCACAAACGTTAAGTGCTAAGCTAGGAAGGAAAAAAAGACAAATGGGAATGGCCTCTTCCTGACAATATGAAAGTATTGTTTCCATGAATTCATGTGATATCAACAAAGTCCAAAATCAATCATGAATTAAAAAAATGTGCTGTAAACATCAGCGAAGATTAGATTATGACAGATATTATGCATTTTATTCAGTAAGAAGACATTACGTTGATCAAAAGTGAATGTAAAGACGTTAAAGACTGATCGTTTCAACTTTTTATTCATCAAAGAACACTGAAACAAGCATCAGTTTCTCCCAAAAATGTTAGTAAGTACAACTGTTTTAACATTGGTAATATTAAGAAATGTTTCTTGTGCAGCAAATTACAATGATTTCTGAAGGATTGCGTGACACTGGAGTAATGGCTGCTGAAAATTTTGCTTTGCCTTCACAGGAATAAATTTAATTTGAAAATATATTTAAATAGAAACCAGATTTAAAACTGTAACAATATTTCTCAGTATTATGAGTTTGCAAGCTCCTTTCAGGGATCAAACCAGCAGCTTTCTGGTTACCACTGAAAATTAAACAGTACACCAAGCACACTACTATGCAAATTCAGTTGTACAAAATGCACAGCACATTCATTTTGTGCACAAGACAAACACTGACATGCCATTTGTAAAAAAGCAGCATTAAATAAAACGCAACAATTTAATTATAACAATTTAATTATACATCTGGGTGCAGAACTGCAGAAAAATATATTTTTGTAGTTTATAAATTCACCATCTTCAGAACAAATAGTTTAGTATTAAAATATGCCATGTAGGTTGTCCTGTGATGTAAATGATACCCCAAATCATAAGGGTTGTTGATAAGAGATGTGCTCTGATACAACAAGCAAAAAAATCCAGCAGATTCACACTGAACAAGTCACCCAAACCATAATTTGGGATAAGATGTTCATAGATTCTAGGGAGTGGGCTTTCTGACCAGCAAACACTAGGGGTGGGCGATATGTCCAAAATCTTATAATCACAATATTAGAGTAATTGTATTTAATTTTATAACGAGATGTATATCACAATAGAGTTATTTTGCTGTAAATAAGGTCTTTATTAGATCAAAATCTGAGACCATAAAAATTTAATCAATGTTGTCAAAAACTACAGCAATGACTAAACTAAATATGTATTTCTTTTTATCAAAGATTAAGTATGGGTTAGGTCCTCAACTGTGTAATTTTTTTTTAAAATAAACAGTAATTATGACTTTTCTCGCAGTTGCGAGTTTACATCTTGCAATTCTGACTTTTTTCTCAGAACTGAGATATAAATGTACAATTCTGACTTTTTTTTTTTTTTTTTTTTTTTTAGAATTGCGGATTTATATCCCGCAATTGTAACTTTTCTCAGAATTGCAAGTTTAAAGTCGCAATTCTGACTTTATAACATGCATAACAATTACATAACAATACATAACAATTGTGAGACATAAACTTGCAATTCTGAGAACATATCAGTCCTTTCTTTCCCCTCAAATCTTGACTTTATAACTTTATAACTGAGAAAAAGCCAGAATTGTGAGAAAAAAAAGTCAGAATTGCAACATATATAATTTAAATTCCCATTTGCAAGAAAACAAAGTCAGAATTGCGAGATAGAAACTTGCATTTAAGATAAAAAGTCAGAATTGTGAGTTCTGACATTATTTACTATTTTTCTGCCATTATTTCTTGCAATTGCAAGTTTATATCTCACAATTATGACTTTATAACTCACAAGTGCGAGTTTATATCACGCAGTTGAGAAAAAGTTTATATCTCGCAATTCTGACTTTATAAGTCACAATTGCGAGTTTGTATCATAAAATTGAGAAAAAAAAGTAGGGGTGGGCATAGATTAATTTTTTTAATCTAGATTAATCTAGATTAAATCTTGGAATTAATCTAGATTAATCTAGATTAAAATGGCTAATTTGAATTCTGCTGAAGGCATTCAGAATATGTGTGCTACCCAAATAATGACTAAACATGTTACGCCGTACTTTTATTTTGACAGGTTGCCGTAAAGTTTCTGTGTATACAGTATGACATGATGCGAGTTTTCTCAAATGAAACGGTATAAGTGACACTCACAGCAGTTTGGGAGATTGAGTTTATCTGTTCATGTGAGATGCAAATGCCAAAAATTACCGGGAGCGTCACGTGTGTTTCAGTATGCGTGTAGTAAAAGCGCGTCTCCACCATTCATAGTATGAATTTCATGCATACAGCTAGGCAAGCCGAACATACCGGATTCATATTAAAACGGTCTTTTTGCATTTCAGTTTTCACATACACTAGTCCATATCGCGATTTGAATTAAGTGACAGACCATATTTGATTTATGAATCCAAAAAACGACGAATTTACGTGGCATTTCGCGCTATAGTAGATTCGGTTTTTATGAATGGAGGACGACGTGATCCCGTCTGTGTTTTGGCGGAGGAGACATAAACGCGCGACCATATCCTATAGTCTTTGGTATACATCCGCGTTAAACTATCAAGGTGAAAGTCATCATAGCTTGCGTAGTTTAGACCCAGCTCCCAACCCAATTTTGAGAATAGATTAACGGCGATATTTTTTTTATCGCCCGATAAAAGTCTCACGTTAACGCAGCACGTTAACGCCGATAACGGCCCACCACTAAAAAAAAGTCAGAATTGCAAGATATAAACTTCTGCCTTTTTCTCTACTGCGTGATATAAACTCGCACTTGTGAGTTATAAAGTCAGAATTAGCAATTTCGAGTTTAGCAGTTCCGGCTTTATAATTTGCAATTGCGAGTTCATATATCACAATTGTGAGTTTGTGTCATGCAATTCCAAGAAAAAAAAAAGTCAGAATTGTGTGATACAAATTTGGAATAACCGTTATTTTTTATTCAGTGGCGGAAACGGGCTTCCATACGTGAGTGATGAAAGACAATAGTTGAAAATCTGTAATGACTGACAAATTTCTACCAGTTAATCATATTGCCAACCACTAGCAAACACCCAGAACACCCTAAAATAGTTTTTAAAATATGTCATCACTCTTCATCCACACTGATGTGCAAGCTATAACCCTTCATGCTCCAGAACGTCTTGTTCTCCACTAGTGGCATTCAGAATGAAACGGTCACACTTCAAAACACAAGATATAGAGCACAGCCTTTTCTTCTTGGATCTCTACAGATCAAACATTTCAATTACTAACATAGCACCTCAAAGACGGAAGTGTGCCTTAACCTTTGTGTGTGTACACTCAACCCACATCAAGATGTCAGACCAATAACACAGGTTTTAGCTTTCTACTGCTTCATGAGCCACTTCAATCTCAGCCAAAAAAGTGAATAAAAATCAGGCCAGAGGATCCTTTAAAGAGAATGACAACTAATAAGGAGGCCCATCCAAATAAACCATCTCTTCCGCTTCTCTCACAGTGGCCCTGTTCCCGAGGTCTGTAGCCTGATGAGCCCTTTCTCATGTTCTGTTCAAGCCTGGATGAAGGCCAAGGGCCCTATGACAGATGCTTGTCCAAGCTCTGTAATTTTTCTGGGCTCTGCCCATCAGCTGCACCCTCAAAGCCATTCAAGGCCATGTTGAAGTTTTGCAGAATCCCATGAGTGTTTATTTATACACAAATTCATTTTGCATGCATGATCATGCATATTTATTTCCAGATGCACATGTCTCCGGTATGATATGAATCCTTGATTATGTGCTGCCTTAAACAGTCAATCCAAGATGCAAGAAAACTGAAAAAAAATGCATGCATTTTTATACTTCTTTATACTTTAAAGAAAAATCATCATTTTGACCCTTACAATGTATTTTTGTCTATTGCTACAAATATACCCGTGCTACTTAAAGGCTGTATCAGCGATTCTAGGCTGAAACATAAAGTGTCACATTCAGCTGACCTTTCTTCACGATCCGCTCGCTGCCTGCCCCATAAATCGGCTGTAAAAAAAAAACACATCTCTGTGGTCAGCCTAGGGTCCGAGACATGTCAAAAAAACAATCTGTGCTACCAACCTTTCCACCAAAAAACAAACAGTGTTCCAACCAATCACCATCAGGGGGTTGGTGTTGTGGACTTTCGCTCCGCCTCCCTCACATCCCTGCACCAGTACGAAAGTCCACAACACCAACCCCCTGACAGTGATTGGTTGGTACACTGTTTGTTTTTCTGTGGAATGGTTGGTAGCACCGATTGTTTTTTTGGCATATCTCGGACCCTAGGCTGACCACAGAGACGTGTTTTTTTTTTTTTACAGCCGATTTATGGGGCAGGCAGCGAGCGGATTGTGAAGAAAGGTCAGCTGAATGTGACACTTTATGTTTCAGCCTAGAATCGCTGATACAGCCTTTAAGTAGCACGGGTATATTTGTAGCAATAGACAAAAATACATTGTAAGGGTCAAAATGATGATTTTTCTTTCATGCCAAAATCATAAGAATATCAAGTAAAGATCATGTTCTATAAATTTCCTACAGTAAATATATAAAAACTTAATTTTTGATTAGTAATATGCATAGCTAAGAACTTCATTTGGAAGCTTTAAAGGCGATTTCCTCAATTCTTAGATTTTTTAGCACCCTCAAATACCAGATTTTCAAATAGTTGTATCTTGACCAAATATTGTCCTATCATAACAAACCATACATGATATATATATGATGCATAAATCTCAATTTACCATTATGGCTGGTTTTGTGGTCCAGGGTCACACACACATACACAATCCCACAAAGGTTAGAGTTCACCTATACCAACATCTGCTTTTTGCAAATAATTTACAATGATTGTCACAAAACTTAATTAATATTCATGACCCAAGTCTAGCCTGGCAGAGTTTGTGAGCTGAACCATGCCAGAAAATAAACTTCCTGAACAGAAGTCAACACTGACAGAAATTTGCATTGTTAGATTCACATTTGTTGCAATAACTCTTCAGGTCTAATCAGTAAACTTTTCAGAAAAAAATAATTAAATTTGAGGAAAGTTTCACTTTTAGGCTTTTAAATGGCATTTAGAACCATGTCATATTTAGGAAAACAGCCTGATGTGATTTTTAATGTGCTGGAAAGGATCGTTCCTATGTCTCTGCCAAAGCGTGGATGCTATCTGTGGTGGCTGCAGTAGGTTTCTGGGTTTTGAGAACACTCAAATTAAAGCATGCTGAAGAACAGATGTCCAGAACTGCTGAATAATTCACAAAGCTGATAACGTTCAGAAATAGCCATGTTTAGTTCACACATACACTATTAATAACCTACAGAAGTCATAACTCCGCCTCTTCATGTGAATATTCAATACGGTTCTTATTTTCTTTTTGAGTGACATAATCACAACTACTTAAACCTGATGCACTTCATGAATATTTATACAATTCTGTAATACTAGTATGCTTAGTATGCATGCGATCAACGTATTTTCTGTCAAGTGTGACGGTTCTATTTACATTAAGCAGTTCTTTCTCGCTCTCATACACATTTTATCCATGATTAGCAGTATGAGTCCTAATTAACCTTCTCATTCTGTGTCTTTTTGACTGACAAAACTGCTCTGAGCTGATTTACTCAATGAATATTCATGCAATACAGTGATACGCACACTACTTTGCAATGGATTTCATGCATGCGTACCCATAGCATGCGCTTATTTTCTGCCAAGTGTGACCAGTCTATCAACATTAACATCCATTCGGAGCTCACTGAATATTAATTAGCAACCTTGTGGGTTAATTAGCAGAGTAGTTTATGAAGAAATAGCATTTTTTAACATGCATGTGTCGTATTTGTGAAATGTTTTGGTGGGAATATGAGGAAACATCTGGAACAGGCACTAACGTCCCACATCGAACACCCTGACCTGAACGTCTCAAAACCTACAAGTGAGCTCTGACAGCTCTGATGCAACTTTACAGCAATACATCACTGCGAGATAGTTGAGAAAACTATGATAGTGTGATGGGCCGCCTCAAGGTTTGCCCTTGGCTAGCTAACATTTTGTGTTGGAAATAGGTAATCGATTGAGATTCTACTTAAATAGAGACTTTAAATTAGATGAAAACAGATAATTAGGTAGGGGATCAGGAGGGGTAATTAAGCAGTTGACCCCAAGGGGAGCGACTAACAGCATGTGCTGGAAAAACACTTCAGCAGCTAGAGGTCGAACATCTGTGTGAAGATGCTGGAGAGATGTCACTAGGGATTTGAATGCCTGACAATACAAAGTCGAACGATTAATTTGACCTTAGTAATTCACGCCACTGCGGTGTGACCTTTTGTGATCCGTGAAGGTCGATGTGCTTCTCTCACAAAGCATCCTTCAGCCATTGAGGGTGGTGAATCATGCAGATTAACTTCTTCAGACAAACATCACCCATAACCTTCAACAAGGGAACTAGCAACAACCAGAACAAAACAAGAATATACTGCACTCACAGCAGAGCAAAATGACTCTTGGTAGCCATCAGCGATGCTGGAAAATGTTTTGAAATAGTAAAGCTGTTCTCGCTGATTTTGACATCATTCAATGGTAGTGTTTAACCTCATGAGTATTATGAATATTAATTAGGAAAGAGGGCTTAAAACAAATTAAACCACAAAAGAAACTAAAAACTAAATTAGAAATCAAAGTAATTTTAGTTGAAGTCAAAAGTTTACAAACACCTTGCAGAATCTTCAAAATGGTAATGATTTTACCAAAATAAGAGATCATACAAAATGCATGTTGAATGATATTTCACATAAAAGAGGTTTAAATATTGTCCACAAAAGAAAATAATAGTTGAATTTATAAAAATGACCCTGTTCAAAAGTTTACATACACTTTATCCTTAATACTGTGTTGTTAACTAAATGATCCACAGCTGTGTGTTTTTTGTTCAGTGATAGAGGTTCATGAGTCCTATGTTTGTCCTGAACTGTTTTTCAGAAAAATCCTTTAGGTACACTCTTAAAAATAAAGGTGCTTCAAGCGATGCCATAGAGGAAGCATTTTTGGTTCCACAAAGAGCCATTTAGTCAAAGGTTCTTTAAAGAACCATCTCTTTCATACCTTTTTATAATCTGAAGAACCTTCTTTCACCACAAAGAACCTTTTGTGAAACAGAAAGGTTCTTTATGGAAACATTTAGTCCAAAAGGTTCTTCTATGGCACCGTGAAGCACCTTTATTTTAAAGAGTGTACCACAAATTCTTTGGTTTTTCAGCAGTTTTGTCTATTTGAACCCTTTCAAACAATGACTTATGATTTTGAGATCCCTCTTTTCACACTGAGGACAACTTAAGGACTCATATGCAACTATTACAGAAGGTTCAAACAGTCATTTGGCTTCAGAAAGAAACACAATGCATTAAGAGCTGGGGGGGGGGGGAGGTGGTGAAAACTTTTGAAATTTAAAGAACAGGGTAAATGTAATTTGTCCTGTATTTTGTCTTCTGGAAAACATGTATCTTTTGTAGCTTCTGAAGGGCAGTACTAAATGAAAGAAATTAGATATTTAGGCGAAATAAAAAAAAATGTACATCTCCATTCTGTTCAAAAGTTTTCACCCCCGGCTCTTAATGCATTGTGTATCCTTCTGGAGCATCATTGAGCGTTTGAACCTTCTGTAATAGTTGCATTTGAGTCCCTCAGTTGTCCTCAGTGTGAAAAGATGGATCTCAAAATCATACACTCACAAAAAAAAAAAAAAAAAAAAAAAGTATTATACAATAAATTCTCTGTTATGTATACCCGATTTAAAGCTTTTAGGTCAGTCTTTGTTGATTGTAAACTAGACGTAGAAGGCGGCCTCACTGCCTCATCAGAGAGCACGTACACTAGGGATTATCAGTCATTTAAAGCAGCTTATCTTCCTCTCAGGTCTCTTGTTGATGGTGCGCACTGGTCGATATTTAAAGCCATTATTGAACAGAGGCCTAATTTTTCTTTCTTGAGTCTATCTCTGCTCAACACACTTCTCCTCTGTCCAGCTGCTTTGCCACTGATGGACATCCAGATCACCTTCACGCCGGTGTGTGCCCGTGTCTGGATTATCCTACAAAAATCTTAATCGTTCTCTGTGATAAATCTAAGTGGCCATAAAATGAGAGGGGAAAAGGAAAGATTAGGTGTTTAAGGGTAAAAGCATTCTCTCAGACTGTGGCCTGCGTGACCAGTCTGTTTGAGTTCACCGGTCATGCTCGACCATTCTCTAACCTCAGGCAATGACATCGCGATCGCTTTGCCAAGCCAATTCTTCATGTCTACCTGTGCATTCAGTCATCTTCCTGCTAAACGCGGCAAGGGCAGGTGGCCATGGAGGGAGGGCTTGTGCAGAAGCTCTATCACTTTACCCAGCTGTGCTGAGGGCACACAAGTTTAACTACAGTCATGCTGCCTGACTGCAACAAACACACAGATGTTTATAAAGCAAAGAGGTTAGCCAATCATAACCTTTGGGACTTTGGCTCTGAATAAGGGATGCACAACAAAGTACCATATTAGTACTATATACATTTATAGTAGTATAGTTGATATAGATTGTATATAGCAGAAAATATTAGATATTGAAATTTGAATGTTTACCCCATTTCTGCTGCTTTTAGATTTAGTTTAAACTTTGTCATGAAAAAACAAATAATTTCATAACATCACATAGACATAAAATGTAGTAATTTGAATTGAATATTTTATTTCAGTTAACATTTATTTCATTTCAAGTAATGATTTTAGTTTTAGTTAACTACAATAACACTGCTAATGGTTAAAAATGTTAAAGATAACATTTTAAAATAGAAAAATACTACTAACAAATCTTGTAAAAAAAAAATTATATATATATATTTTTTTTTGAGTTTGAAATTTGAATTTTTAAAAAATTATTTTATTTTATTTCAGTTAACATTTATTTCATTTCAAGTAATGAAAATCAAAATGTTATATTTATGGTTTTAATTTTAGTTAACTACAATAAAACACTTTAAAAATGCTAAATGATTACATTTTAAAGAAACATACTATTAACAAATCTTAATTTAAAAAAAATAATAATAACGTTAAGATATTTGTCTTTGTTTAAACTAGTTTTAGAAATGTGGTTGTGTTTTTGTAATTTTTATTTTATTTATTTATATCTTTTAACCCACTTAATATGATAAAAGCTGAATTTTTTTTTTTTTTCCAGTTAACATTTAATTTCAGGTAATGAAAGAAAAAGTTATATTTATGGTTTCAATTTTAGTTAACTACAATAACACTTTATAAATGCTAAATGATTACATTTAAAAGAAACATACTAGTAACAATTCTTGAAATTGTTTTATATAAAATAATACTGTTAAGATATTATTATATTTTGTATGAATATTTTGAATCCATATTTTAAAATATATTCTGTCTTCGTTCAAACTAGTTTTAGAAATTTGGTTGTGTTTTTGTAATTTTATTAAGTTATTTCTTTTAACTCACTTAACATGATAAAAGCTGATTTTTTTTATAAATTTCAGTTAACATTTATTTAATTTCAAGTAATGAAAATGAAAATGTTATATTTATGGTTTTAGTTTTAGTTGATTACAATAATACTGATCATTTCTAAAATTGCTAAGGATTACATTTAAAAGAAACATAAAATTAACAAATCTTGAAATTATTTTTATATTATTATTTTTAGTACCATTAAGATATTATTATATTTTGTATTAGTACTTTTTTAAGCAGTTTTTAAATATATTTGTCCTTGTTTTAGTTAGTGTTAGAAATTTGGTTGTGTTTTTGTCATTATTATATTTAGTTTTCATAATTTGAATCAGTTTTTTAAATATATTTTCTGTTTTGGTGTATTTGGGATATATTGGTATATATTTTATATTTAAATATTTTTTCTGTTACGTTTTGGTTAGTTTTAGAAATTTAGAAATAACAATTTCAAGTAATGAAAATAAAAATGTTTATTTATGGTTTTAGCTAACCACAGTAACACTGATAATTGTTAAAAACATACTATTAACAAATCTTTATTATTTTTATATACTGTATATCATGATTTTGTGATGCCTAAATATACTTGTAACATTTAAAACAAGTGATTTTAGTTTATTATTTTTATTTATTTATTTTTAAATAATACTGATTTTTATTAGGTTGTCTGCCATAACATGGATAAAAAAAATATTGGTTTAGTCGTATAAGGCCAGAATTTTTAAATTAGGTATCCCTAATTCTACTGATTGTAACCCAACCCAACAATTATATTTAAGTTTTTGTTTTTAAGTTAATAAAACAAAAAGTTAATAATTAATAATAATAAAACAAAATTAGTAAATAAAATGTATTGGAGTTTGTTTTACAAGAAATTTGATTTCAGTATTCCTTAAGAAATTGTGCAATTCAATGTTTACATGTAGTTTCTTGTAATTGTTTACCTTTATAAAATTTAGCAATTTGAGTAAAAAAAAAAAAGCTTCACCCAAAAATAAAAATCCTGTCATTAATTTCTCACCCTCATGTCGCTCCAAACCTGTAAGACCTTCGTTCATCTTCAAAACACAAATTAAGATGTTTCTGATGAAATCCGAGAGATTTCTGACCCTGCATAGACAGCAATGCAACTGACACATTCAAGGCTCAGAAAATAGTAAGGACATTGTTAAAATAGTCATTTAGGAAATGTGTCCAAACAGGTTAGCTGAATACGGCACAAGTCTTTTAGGGATTCCTTAAGACCAAGTAGTCATCTAGTCTAATATGTAATTTTGTTCTAATTAGCAGGGTACACAGAACCAGTCAACAAATAAGGGAGCCACAGTCCATTGCAAGGGATGTGTGAGATCATTGAAAAAGCAATTAAGTAACTCTAAACTCCAGCATCCACCACCACCGCAATGTCAAGTGATGGACTCTCCACTATATGATGAAATCTTACCCTCACTGCTTTCCTCTCAGACTGTCAGTGATTACCCAGGCAAAAACACACTGGACAGCTTGTCAGCACTGGCCAGTATTTCATCAGGGATTCTGGAGTTACGAGGCAGCATTAGGCATGCAGGAAAAGAAGAGAAAGGCTAGATGAGAGAGAGACAGGAAAGCACTAAAAGCAACTCTGATACGGGTTACATAAGACTAGGCAAGACACTGACGGTGAGTCAAGGACACAGCATAACGAACACACACACACAGACGCTGCAGGAGGGATTCCCCAAACAACAAGGCTGAGCCAATGCAAGATTTACCTGCTATGACAATGCAGGCATTTGTGCCGCACCATGACTGCGTAAAGACTGCAGAGATCCAGGATGTGCTGCACAATTCAGTCAATGACATAATTCACAGTGAAAGGGAAGGGTGTGAAACTCATGTTAATGAGAATGGGGGAAAAAAGTGCCATCAGGACAAAAACGGACAACGTACAGATGGAGGTGAGAGAGTGGGTGCTGAAAAGAGAGAGAGAGAGATTAGAAACTCATTTCAAAGTCACTCAGAACAGAGCAATTCATCAACAACTAAAGGAGGATGTGGGATTATAATGCCGCAAGGTGAATCTGTCACTTCATGAATGTGTGGTTCTTCAAATATACTTTGTCTTTGTCTTCAAAGAGTTGATTTCAATAAAATTACCATCTTTTTCTTACTGTTTTATGAAGGTCAGATCAAAACGGTCTTGGAAACTTTAACATGACCTTCTACTTTTATTTTGATCATCTATTCTTTATGGTTCTGTCATTAAATACTAGGACTTTCTTGAATTTAATCGATTCTTATTTCTATGAAACAATATTAATTCTTAAAACTCGAGAATCGATTAGTCTATCCTGTTTTCAGTTTTCAGTATTATAGTGCAAAACAAAGTCTCATATTTCAAATTCTGTTCATTTTATTACAGTATTCAAACAATAAATGCCGTTTTGGCGCTGTTTAATGTGGAGTGACGGATCATTGTAACGCCTCAGTTCAAGAGCAGCGGGACCACGAAGCGCACATGACCTGATCATCTCTACCGCTTTAACCATTTCATGCATGAAAAACACATTAATTAACATCCTAAAAAGAGTAAAATTTACCGAAAACCCTATCCTGTCTCAATCAGTGTTTCAACCGTGCAAAGATGTCAATATAACAAGCTTAGAAATAATATTTACCCCAGAAAAAAAAAAACATTCTAACTCTAGAGAAGGATTTTGCTAAATGTATGGAACATACAACATATTAATTATATTTCTTTAATATTTCATTTATGCTTGAATAAATCATAATAAATAAATTGTTATGACAATTTTTTCAAAAAATTTCAATAATTATGTAATTGTAACTTTATTATTATAAAAACACCATTGAATGTAATTTAAGCATTTGTATACGCCTACAAATCAGTTAATTTTCAATATTATATTCCAATATTATATTCCAACTGACTCTCATGTATATTGTACAGCATTAGTTGATTTATTTCCTTGAAATTTATTTTTTTAATTGATGTTGAATCAAATCAAATCAAAACCTATCCCTATTAAACACACCAAGATAAAATCATGTAATTAATTCCTATACATTATAATCGATAGATCAGTGTTATATTAGCATAACTGAGACTCTATTATAGTTTTTTAAATATTTTATATTCTCATTTTTACATTTTCCCTTTTCATTTCATTTAGTTCAAGTTTTAAAAAAATTATTAATGTTTATTTCAGTTTTTGTTTTAAGAAATGATTTTTGAAACAAATTGCTATTGCAGTTGTGGCGTCATTTTCATCAAAACCAACAATTCTGCTCCTAGTCAATTTTTTTAAATAAATGACAGTTTGACTTGTGATAAACAAGTTAATGACTTATCAATGAGACAACATTGTCAGTAAAGAGCATGTGTGAGATAATGACACAAGTGCAAAGAAAACAGAGAAAAATAAAGGAAAATATCACATTTGAACAGAACAGTTTCTGTAATTTTACCTAATTATGCACAAAGTGTTACAATATTTAATTTTGTACATTTACACTATCAGTCAAAAGTTTTTGAACAGAAAGATTTTTAATGTTTTCTAGAGAAATCTCTTCTGCTCACCAAGCCTGCATTTATTTCATCTAAGGTACAGTAAAAACAGTAAAAATTGTGAAATATTTTTACTATTTAAAATAACTGTTTTCTATTTGAATATATTTTAAAATGTAATCTATTCTTTTTAATGTTTTCAAAGAATTCTCTTCAGCCCACCAAGCCTGCATTTATTTGATCCAAAGTACAGCAAAAACAATAAAAAAACAGTAAATATTTTTACTATTTAAAATAATTGCTTTCTATTTGAATATTTAAAAATGATGATAAAGACATTTATAATGTTACAAAAGATTTTTATTTTAGATAAATGCTGTTCTTCTGACATTTCCATTCATCAGAGATCCTGAAAAAATCTACTCATCTGTTTTCAACATAATAATAATAATAATAATAATAATAATAATAATAATAATAATACATGTTTTTTGAGAACCAATTTAGAATATTAGGATGATTTCTGAAGGGTCGTGCGACTGGAGTAATGATGCTAAAAAATCAACTTTGAAATCACAAGAATAGATTACATTTTAAAATATATTCAAATAGAAAACAGTTATTTTAAATAGAAAAATATTTCACAATTTTTACTGTACCTTAGATGAAATAAATGCAGGCTTGGTGAGCAGAAGAGATTTCTCTAGAAAATATTAAAAATCTTTCTGTTCAAAAACTTTTGACTGGTAGTGTACTATACATAAAATGTTAGTTATTAGCCCTTTTATTTCAAAAATGTGTAAAATGTAATTTTTCCACCACCATCACTGTCATTTCATTACGACTCATCATAATTTGAGACAACACAGTAAATAACTTTGCTGAAAAGTATGCAGGCCCGTATATTTCTTTTTCAGCCAAATTCGTATGTCAACAGTCTTGCCACATGTCCCTCAAAAGTCTGATATTTACGCTAATTAGCTATTCTAATTTGCGCTGCAGTAACTGTTGAAAGAAACCTACTGCAGAGTGATAAAAGCAACATGAAAGTAGTGCCGACACATTGCCATCTTAGCAGTCATTAGTCAAAAACATCTGACCTCTCAATGCCACAGCTTGAAATATTCAAGAGAGCTATGTAATAAAAAGCAGGATGTATAGCCACAGCACATGAATGAATTATTTAGTTTAAGCGTCTCTTACACTGCATCTCTCTGAATGAATATACAGTATGGTGCAGTGCAGCCTGTAGGAGCTCCAATCCCCCTTTCTCATTGTTAGCCATTTGCCCCCTACTAGACAGGACAGGACTACAGAGCCATGTCCAACACACACACAACCACGTACATACACACACTTGCACTTGTAACAGATCATCCCATTACGGAATGTGACTCTTTTTAGCAAATGCATTTCAGCAAATCCCCTCTTGCTTTCCGTCTGTCATTCATATTTAATGATGAGGCTTTACTGTCACCGTCATCTCACCGTCTCACCACAAGGTCAGAAGGGTGAAAGGTCATTATGTACACTTTAACTCGATGCTTACGCCTCAGTGTATAAGGAAGGACATGGATGACGTCTACAAGAAACCACAATTATGTAAAAAGCATTTTTATGGGCACTTATGACCATGTGGGCCTTTAAAAAATCTTTTGAAATGAAATTTTTACACTCTCACTATGTCTATTACCAACAGTAAATATGCAATGTACAAAAAAAATGTACACCTACTTCAGTTGGTCTGTACACTAAGAGATCCAGAAACAGCTTTCACAAACAGAAACTTTTTAGTAGACAAACAAAAGTTGTCTACTCCTCAAGTAGCTCAGTGTTGCACAGAGCAGTGGGCACCTTTTATCTCCTACCAAATGAAATAGGTGAACTCTGTCTGCACCCGTTTGATGGATGATACAGATCCGCTTTTAATGGGCCTTGAGAGAGAAAGGAAGGAAAATGAGAAAGAGAAAGCGAGTGAGGAAATAAAAGAAACAGACAAGCTGAGAGAGAGAGATGGAGATAAAGATAAAGATAAAGAACAAGAGTCTGGGACGGAATGAGAGAGTGCAATCAAAGGAATGAATCGGAGGTCACTGGAGAAAGCAAACAGAGGAAGTGAAGAATAGTGGGGATCTATTAGAAGAAATATGCAGCTGCGCTAACCGTGAGGCAGAACTCAACTCTGGGGTCCGAGTGGGCATCGGAGAGCTGTATCTGATGCCGGTCATTTTTAATGAGGCAACAAGGGAACTGAAATCCAGAAAGCACAGCATGATACGCATGGTCAGGGAAGAACAAGCCCAGATGAAACCTCCAGCTAACTACGGAGCATCTAAACTGCACTATATCAAGTTAAGTTGAGTATTCTGATTTAAAAAAAAGTTTAATTTAATTTTACTTTTTTTTAATTCAAAAAAGGGACATAAATATCTGACAGCCACAATTTCATTCATATTGATATAAAACAGCATTCAGTGTAAAATTCAAATACATGTCTGATAAGTTTTGTGGTCCCCCCGATTCGACAATACAGTATGATCCACTCCGTGCTATCGTGTCTCCGGACCAGAGCGGAGCAGACTGTGTGTGAAACCGGACTTCTTTCGGCCCAATAAAAAGCATAGCCACACTGTCCGAATCGTTCCCTACCTACTATACCCTATATAGTACACTACGTGCATTCCTCTTACAGAAAATACTAACTCTTCTTTAGTGTTTATTTATGCTGCGTTCACGCCATATCGTAATTACCGTAATTTTGAGATGACAACACGTGACGTCCTGGGACTCGGAATGACGCTTTTCTATGGCAACACCATGGGCAACACTATCAGCGCCTAAACAGAGCCTAAGTTGGTCATGTGGTACAAGTTGTAGCTCTCAGAAGACTCCCAGTTCACAAGTTGTAATTACAAGTTCTACGAGGACGTGAACGCTTTTTACAAGTTGGAATCTCGTAATTAAGGGAATTCTGATATGGCGTGAACGCACCTATACAATGTGGAAAGTGAATTGAGTGTGTGATTAAAAACTAGATTAGAGTGCTACCTGCTGTTAAAAACTAAGCGCAGAATCAAATCCAGAGAGAAACGCGATGATTACCAGTACATTTCAAAGTAAAAATCCAATTTTGGTAGAAAATCCAAGTAGCTTGGTGAAGTGTCTTGCGAAAGTATATCCCTTCATTTTTTTCATGTTATATGTTGCTGTCTTATGTTAAACTGTTACACACCAATTTACACTCCATGCACCATAATGACAAAGCAAAAACAGAACTTTCACAACTTCATAAATGTTTTAAAAATACAAAACTGAAATAACAATATTGCATAAGTATTCATACCCTTAACTCAGTACTTAGCTGAAACACATTTACAGCCTCAAGTCTTTTTGGGTAAGATGCAACAAGATTTGCACATCAACATTTGGCATTAACCATTCTTTGCCTCACTTCTTCACCTCTCAAATAGAAATGTTTGATTGGGTTCAAGCCCAGGCATTGTCTGCACAGGGCCCAGAATTCCTAGTGATGTCTGAGATTCTGAATACTCTGGACTGGGTTTTCATTAAGGCTATCTCAATATTTCAGTTTTCTTCTACTCTGACGAGTCCCTCAGTCCCTGCTATTGAAAAACAGCCCACAGCATGAGGCTGCTACCAGCACACTTTACTTTTAGGATGGTACTCTGCAGGTGATGAGCAGTGCCTGGTTTCCTTTAAACATGATGCTTGGAATTGAGGTTCATCAGACCAGAGAATCTTGTTTCTCACAGTCTGAGGGTCCTTTAGATGCTTTTTTTGCAAATTCCAAGTGTGTTTTTTTTAAGTGTCTTCACTGAGAAGAGGATTGAGTCTTGCCAAACCACCGTAAAGCTCAGATCGATGTGATGCAGTGTTGCAGTGATGCCTGTCCTCCTTTAAGTTTTTTCCCATCTGCATATACATGGAGCGCATCCAGAGTGACCATCAGGTTCTTGGTCACCACACTTTTTTTGTTGGTCAGATGGCGGCGCCCTGTACGGCAGCGGCTACTCCAGCTCAGAGTAACGATGTGCATCTTATGTTAAATGTGTCGTCTGAATCGTCTCAGTCGTGTACGAGAAAAGTCTACAACAGAAACCTACTACTTGGACTACGAAACTCGAACTTTTCTAACGATCTTTCCGGAGTTATGTTTGCTTTGGAACACAAAGCACTCGACGAGTTGGGCGTCTCCCCTCCCGACACCGGCCGACGCTCGAGGCGACGCAAGTGGTGGAAGAGACCTAGCATACGTCGCAAGCGGTGTGCTAGACCTAGCAAGCGAAGGAGTCGAGCGGGCATCAGCGCAAGGCTAAAAGCCAAACCGTACAGACCTGCACTTCCCTCGATTCTGCTTTCCAACGTTCGTTCGCTGGAAAACAAAATGGACTATCTCAGATTGGACCTAATTACACAAAGAAAGGTGAAAGATTGCAGCGTCATCGTCCTCACCGATACATGGCTTAACCACACCGTTCCAGACAACGCCATTCAGGTGGACGGACTAACAACATTCAGAGCGGACAGAAGTCACGCGCTCACTGGTAAGCTACGAGGTGGTGGAGTGGCAATCTACATCAATAACAACTGCTGCACTAATGTTAAAGTCCTCTCAAGTCACTGTTCCAAAGACATAGAATTTTCGAACAGTCAAATGCCGTCCAGTATACTTGCCAAGAGAATTCTCAGCCGTGACTATTACAGCCGTGTATATACCGCCCAGTGCGAACACAAAAGACGCACTTGCTACATTGTATCAATCTGTGAGCTCAATGCAGGACTCAAACCCGGACTCTGCCTGTATAATCACTGGCGATTTCAATCAGGCCAAACTAAAGTCAGTACTCCCACACTTTCATAAATATGTGGACTTTGCAACCAGGGGAGAAAACATTTTGGACCAGGTCTACTCAAATATCAAACAGACATACAGAGCTGTTCCCCACCCCCATCTGGGTAACTCGGACCATCTTTCTGTTATGCTAATGCCATCTTACAGGCCACTGTTAGTGAGGAACAAAGCATCTGTGAAGCAGATTAGAACCTGGCCAGAGGGGGCTACCTCAGCACTCCAAGACTGTTTTGACTGCACAGATTGGGCTGTTTTTAGGGAGGCTGCCACTTCCAACCAGCATGTCAATATAACGGAATACACTGAATCTGTGACGGGATACATATCCAAATGCCTGGAAGATGTGACCGTCATAAAACACATCACCAAAAGGGCAAACAACAAACCATGGTTCACCAGGGAGGTATGTGAGCTCCTAAAAGCACGGAATGTAGCTTTCAAGTCTGGAGACAAAGAGGCCCTCAGAACTGCCAGGGGCCAACTTGAACCGGGGCCTGAGAGCAGCAAAGCGTGCCTATGGACAAAAAATCCGGTCCCACTTCACTGACATAAAAGACCCCAGACGCCTATTGCAAGGCATCCAGTCAGTAACAGACTACAGGCCTACACCTCCACGTGTGAGGACAGCACAGACTTCCTAAACTCACTCAATTCATTCTTCAGCCGTTTTGAGGAAAACAACACCACTCCAACAAAAGCTCTACACTGTTTGGACGATGCAACACTTCAACTTGACCCTGCTGATGTGCGGAGGACCCTTCAAAAGGTCAACTCCAGGAAGGCTGCTGGTCCTGATAATATACTTGGGCGTGTGCTTAGAGACTGTGCTAACTCTAGCACTCACGTCCATCATGATGAAGTGCTTTGAAAGGCTGGTCAAGACTCACATAACATCTAGCCTACCTGTCACATTTGACCCTTTCCAGTTTGCATATCGTTCCAAGCGTTCCACTGATGATGCCAAAGCAACAGCACTTGACCTCAGTCTGGCTCATCTGGAGAACAAAAACAGCTGTGTGCGGATGCTGTTCATCGACTTCAGCTCTGCCTTTACTACAGTCATCCCACAACACCTGGCGGAAAAACTCAGTGCTGTACAGTAGGCATCAGCACCTCACTTTGCAACTGGCTATTAGACTTTCTCACCAACAGACCACAGACAGTAAGAGTTGGCGAAAACTCTTCACAGACCATTGTCATGAACACTGGGGTCCCTCAAGGATGTGTGTTGAGTCCTCTGCTGTTCACACTGATGACTCATGACTGTTGTGCCAGATACAACTCAAATCACATCATCAAGTTTGCAGATGACACAATAGTAGTGGGCCTCATCAGCAACGACGACGACTCAGCCTACAGAGATGAGGTACACTAACTCATCAACTGGTGTGACACCAATAATTTACATCTCAATGTCAATAAAACAAAGGAAATAACTGTGGACTTCAGGAGAAATCACAAGCCACACACACCCCTCACCATCAATGGCAGTGTAGTAGAATCAGTGAAAAGCACCAAGTTCCTAGGGGTGCATATAACTGATGACCTGTCTTGGTCTACCAACACCACCTACCTGGTCAAGAAAGCTCACCAACACCTCCACTTCCGACGCAGGATGAGAAGAGCCAACCTCCCCCCACTGGCACTCACCACCTTCTACAGAGGTGCCATTGAGAGCATTCTCACCAGCAGTCTCTCAGTCTGGTAGGGTAGCTGCTCTGTTGCTGACCGGAAAGCTCTACAGAGGGTAGTGAGGTCAGCTGAGAAGATCACCAGATCAGCCCTACCATCCACCCAGGACATATACCCATCCCGCTGCCACAAAAGAGTCACTAACATCATCAAAGACCCCACCCATCCCACACACAAACTGTTCATTCTCCTACCATCTGGCAAACGCTACAGCAGTATGCGTTGCAAGACTACCAGATTCAGCAATAGCTTTTTTCCTCAAGTCATCAGACTGCTCAACTCACTCATGAAAACTGGATTATAAATCACACCCCACAGCCCACACACACAAAGACCTGTGGAACTGTGAAAAAGGCAAACTCAATGTGTGCAAATACTCTTATGCACATATGTCAATATCCCTTGCACTAGAATGTAACAAGTTTACAAAATTCATTTATCTCCATGCTGCTACTCTGCACTTTGCCATATTGCACCTTTTATTGCACTACAGTAAAATACCTCAACCTGACCATATTCTGGAACAGTAGGATAGTCTGGTAATTGTAAGCTCACTGTCTATCATTGTCTATCTGTTAAATATCTATTTGCACTATGTTTAGTCAAATGTTTAGTTTATGTTTAGTGTGTCATATCTTGTTTTAAAATTGCACATTGGAGTATGGGAGAAACGCAATTTCAGTCTGCTGTGTAATGTACTGTTGCATGGTTTGATTGACAATAAAGTTGACTTGAACTTGAACTCTAACCAAAGCCCTACTCCATCAATTGCTTAGTTTGGCCAGGAGGCCAGCTCTAGGAAGAGTCCTGGTTGTTTCAAACTTCTTCCACTAAGGGTAATGGAGACTACATGCTTCTGTGAACCTTTTCCCAGATGTATGGCTTGATGCAGTCCTGTCTCTGTGATCTACAGGCAGTTTTTTTTTTTTTACCTCAGGGCTTGGTTTTTGCTCTGGTATGTATTTTCAGCTATTAGAACTTTTACGAAGACATGTGTCCCTTTCCAAATCATACCCATTCAGTTAATTTTGCCACAGGTAACTATACTCGAAGTGTAGTGACATCTACAAGCCATATGTATGCTCCTGATATAAATGTAAACTGCTCCAGATAAGGGTGTGTATACTTATGCAATGGAATAATTTAAGTTTTTAAAAACCTGCTTTTTGCATTTCCATTTTGGTGTATGGATTGTAGATAGATGTGGGGGGGGGGGGAGCAACATAACAAAATGTGAAAAAAATGAAGGTGTATGAATACTTTCGCAAGGCACTATATATTAACATTATATCACTTACTGAAATATACGGTTATATAAATATGCCATCCTGTAACACCAGAAACATGGCCACAGGAGTTTTTTTTTTACAATGAATTTCTGTCAACCACATCTGCCAGTGTTTTTTACCGTAAATTTAAAATGATTTTTCCCCTCTTTTTTACAGTGTGGGGTCTAAGTGAACTCTCATTAATAATAGAAATGAGGCAGGCAACATGTGGAATTGAGGCCCCTGGGGGCAAGCAGTGGCTAACCAGCACTCTCATCTATCATCCATCTGGACTGTCACCAGAGCTGTCACATCTACTGTGAGAAAAGAGGGAGAATTTAGGAGTTACTGCCTTGTCTATTGTACATCAGGTACTTACAGTTGAGGTCAAAAGTTTACATACACCTTACAGAATCTGCGGAAAATTAATTATTTTACCAAAATAAGAGGGATCATACAAAATGCATGACTGTGATTTTGAGATCCATCTTTTCACACATAGGACAACTGAGAGACTCATATGCAGTTATTACAGAAGGTTCAAACGCTTACTGATGCGCCAGAAGGAAACAAGATGCATTAAAAGCCTGGGGGGACTTTTTGAATTTGAAGATCTGGCTAAATTTAACTTATTTTGTCTTCTGGGAAACATGTAAGCATCTTCTGTAGCTTCTGAAGGGCAGTACTGAATGAAAAAACATGATATTAAGGCACAGTAAGAAAAATGTACACACATCTTCATTCTGTTCAAAAGTTTTCACCCCTTAACGCATTGTTTTTCCTTTTGGAGCATCAGTGAGCATTTGAAGTTTCTGTAATAGTTGCATATGAGTCCCGTAGTTGTCCTCCGTGTCAAAAGATGGATCTCAAAATCATATGGTTATTGTCGGAAAAATTCCAAATACACAAAAACCTAAAGGATTTTTCTAAAGAACAGTGGGCAGCTTAATTTTTCAGGACAAATAAGGAACTCATGAACAATTAATCAAGCGTATGCAAACTTTTGAACAGGGTCATTTTTTATAAATTCCACTATTATTTTCTCTTGTGGACTATATGTAAACATCTTATTCAGGTCAACACCAAATAAAAAATAACATGATTCTGTCATATTGTAACACGATCCCTCTTATTTTAATAAAATTATGAACATTTTGCAAATGTTTCTGTAAGGTAAGCTTTTGACTTCAACTGTACATGTTGTTTTACAAATCTTGCATCAGAAATATCAAAGGCAGCAGTCCCTAAAAGCATTAATGAGTGGAAAAAGTCACTACAAAGAGAAAGCTAGAGGGGCGAATCTCATTAAAAACATGTCCAGGGTCACAATACACCCCAAAATCAAAAGGAAAAAAACAATTTGCATTAAAAAAATGAGGTCTATTTTGAAACCACTGCAAAATTATTTTTCAATTTAAGCACAGGTCTTATAAAACTCACCCAGCTAGAGTTTGAAAAAAAGTAGCGAAGGATAGAGAAGGAGCCAAAGGTATTATGGAGATCAGGTTTGGCAAAGAGCAGCAAAAGGGCAGCAGGAAAATAAAAGTGCGTAGAAGAAGAAAGAGATTTAGACCCGCTGAAGAGCTCTCGAAAAGGCACCGCAAGAAGAGCTTAGAGACTATGACCCTGCGGCACTGTTTCAAGCTCTATAAGACTGTCTCCTTACTGAGTTTTCACCTCATTACGTGCCATTTACTGTTCTGTCAGAGCCCAGTACGGATGGAGTGATTGAGGGATGGGGAGGGGACCCGCCTGTCAGAATCCACCGCTGATTCAATGAGAGAGAAGCCCCTGCTGAGACCAGACTCCAGAACTGAG